>NW_009193637.1:111261-149727 GCF_000690835.1 Fulmarus glacialis | reverse complement strand
TGGGGAATGGGGGCTGTGGTCAGTTCATCACACGTTGTCTCTGCCGCTCCTTCCTCCTCAGGGGGAGGACTCCTCCCACTCTTCCCCTGCTCCAGCGTGGGGTCCCTCCCACGGGAGACAGTCCTCCATGAACTTCTCCAACTTGAGTCCTTCCCATGGGCTGCAGTTCTTCACGAACTGTTCCAGCGTAGGTCCCTTCACGGGGTGCAGTCCTTCAGGAACAGACTGCTCCAGCGCGGTCCCCTGCGGGGTCACAAGTCCTGCCAGCAAACCTGCTCCAGCATGGGCTCCTCTCTCTCCACGGGTCCACAGGTCCTGCCAGGTGTCTGCTGCAGCGTGGGCTTCCCACAGAGTCACAGCCTCCTTTGGGCATCCACCTGCTCCAGCGTGGGGTCCTCCATGGGCTGCAGGTGGATATCTGCTCCACCATTAACCTCCATGGGCTGCAGGGGGACAGCCTGCCTCGCCATGGTCTTCACCACGGGCTGCAGGGGAATCTCTGCTCCGGCACCTGGAGCACCTCCTCCCCCTCCTTCTTCACCGACCTTAGTGTCTGCAGAGCTGTTTCTCTCACATATTCTCACTCCTCTCTCTGACCACAGTTGCTACTGAGCAGCTCTTTTTTTTTTTTCCCCCTTCTTAAATATGTTGTCACCAAGGAGCTACCATTGTCGCTGATGGGCTTGGCAGGTCCGTCTTGGAGCTGGCTGGCATTGGCTCTATTGGACATGGGGGAAGCTTCTAGCAGCTTCTCACAGAAGCCACCCCTGTAGGCCCTCTGCTACCAAAACCTTGCCATGCAAACCCAATACAAACACAATCAAAGAAATTCAAGATTGTACATACAGCTTGTTACCACCTTGATCATTAATCAATACAATTTATTTGTTTAATACTATGCTGCAGTTAATCTTTCAAGAAAAAAGTAAAACACTTAGCTTTTTAGAAAACTACTAAGTTAAGTATTTGCTTCTAAATTGCTTATAAAGAAAAATATAAATGATTTTTAAAAGAACTAATATTTTGGGAATTCTTGAATTTTGGTTTTCCGCTTTAATATATGTAAGAAGGCTTAATTTTCATGGTCACATCATTAGGCAATTTCTAACAAAGGATTTCCATTAGGATGATCCAAACTGGCATTTGAAAATGTCTGGAGTGAGCTGCCTCACAGTACAAAATATACAAGGACTACCCAAAATTTATCATGCCACCACTCTAGAGAAGAGATTAACTGTAAGGAGATCCAGTTTTCAGGGCTTTCTGTGTAGATGTGACACTCCTGCGCAGTGCTTTATTAGAACAGTTTTGCTAGTGAGTCAGAGCTTTTATTAGCAAAAAAGGAGAGCAAACATGTTTCTTTCACTCTGCCTTTCAAGCTCTCTGTTTGTTGCTTTGCCTGGTAAAGACTCACTTAGTTTCAAGCTCCAACAGAGATTTCTCATTAGGCAGCGCATCAGAACACCACAATGGTGTAACTTCCATATCATTAAATCTTTGATGCATCTGTCAAGACTACCGACACCACCTGTCATAACCGTGAAGAAGATATTCGTCCATCGGAAATTTGAATAGCACTATGAATTTCTATCATGCAGGTCCTTTTACAACCATCGCTTTTGGCTGCCATCAAAGATAGGTCAAATGGAGTGCTGGATGTGAAATCTCTTGGCCTGTTACATTTACTGGAAACTCAAATCCAGGCTAAACTATAGCCCTGAGCATCAAAACACCCAAATCTATTTGTGCTCCCCTCATCCGAGGGAAATGTCTCCTAATTTAAACTACAGAACTAGCAGTTGGGTTGGCTGGGATTTATTCCATGTCCTAACGTAGGTCTTCAACAGCAAGTTACCTGATTCTTTTCTATGTAACAGTTTCACCATGGGTTTTGAGGTGCATAAGCTAGATTAACTAATCAATGTGTTTTGCATATTTGTAATACCTAAATTAGGAGCAAACTTGCCTACCCTTTTTTCCACTGCTGAGTTTCCAAACTCATAGAAAAGCAGTATTTTATTTCTAGTATTAAGCTGTATGTGTTGATTTGATATTGATTCTGAGAGAGTCTCAGAGGCAGCATAATAAAAGTGCAAGTTATTAATTTCTTTAGTACTAGACTATCAGACTATTTGCAGAATATGAAAAATTAGAGAGCATAGGAAAGAACTGTATTACAACTAAAATTTACAGGATGTCCACCTTCATTTAGTACTTACCTGGAAAAATTCTGTGGTTGAAAAGATCATATAAATTGCATACAGGACAATGGAACTAGAGCTGGGGAAACATATATTCCTGAAATAAAGGGAGAAATCCACTAACTTCAGCATTTGCAAAAACACTGTTGGCTTACTCTGACATACACTGTAGAAGAACATCAACCAAACCAAGATGTAACAACCTTTGAGAAAAGCAAGATGGTGCAAGAAAGGCAGTGGTGGGAAGAACTAGTATCTGTCTCAGAGTCTGAGCCCATGTCCTGCTGGAGGCCACCCAGGGTCCAGTCCCAGGAACTCTACTGGACATGGAAGCAGCTTCCACTTTACAGGCACAAGATTTTAATAAATTAGGGCCACGTATTTCCATGTACTGTATTCCATAGTTAGTGTGGAGTTGGATTTTGAAGGCACTTAAACACCCTATGATTATTTCAGTACCTCACTTGCTCTTTACCTTTGACTTATATGCCCAGCTTTTTTCTAACAAACATTGCAATCCACCAAATAAACAGCTGCTGTTTAAAACAATAAAACTACACAAAAATGTTTCTTCATGCTACAAAAGGGCATTTCCCACATCCTTCCCCTGGGGGTGCGTCTGCCTACAGTTGCACAGAATTGATTCTGATTCTCAGAAAATTGATTCTGAACCAGTTGTACCTTTTCCGTATGCCCCAAATTTCACATCTTCAAGGCTGAATCTGCTTTAGATTTAGAATCTCTTTGGACAGCTTACTAGACTTGCTAGACTAACACTACTGTGTGTAGACTCATACCTGGAGAAGATACAGGAGTGCCACGTTAAGGGTGCTATTCTGGTTCTGTTCCTAATCTGCCTTGGAGTTCATTTGGATATCCTTGTATGACACTGCATTGTGACAAGCAAACATTATCTCCATGATTAAGGGCTAAATCCATCAAGGCGTTTAGACACCTAACTACCAGTAAGTCTAAACTTAGATCCTCAGAAGCCTTGAGGAGCTGCCTCAAGTCCACAGGCACCAATATTCCTGGCTATAAAATCCACTACATTTCTGTCACTCAGAGCTATGCTCATCATGCTGATGACAGGAAAGGTGTCTTTACCATTGAAGAACACACAGAAGGAGGAAATGTCCAATATACATCCCTCAAATCCCTCCTTTCACTGATTTGCTACTGGGAATTGAAGAGGGTTTCTATGAAAGTGTGTTAACGACTAGATTTTTATAAGATGGCTCTTTCCTATCCCTAGTGAAGCAGCATGACTTTGTATATAATAAATATTCATCATGAAATCATTACAATTAAAATTAACACAATAGACAATTAAAAAGTCAGAAACTATCAATGTTATAATGGTGAACACTCAGTTGCCTGTTGGAAACAATGCACACATAATAAAGTGAAAATTACAATAAGCGACATTTTTTTTTTCTTTCAGTGTGGGAAAGATAGAAGAAGAAACTTTCTTTAAAAAAATATGGGTAGGAAGACTGGGAAGAGGCTTTATGAAAAGATTATCATAATGTTACAAATTCTATTCAAACAGAAGAGAGCTCAACTCCTGGGAAACAGTAGTGACTAACCTCACAAGAATTTGATCCTTAGGATCAATGATCAAAGTATTGCTCAGCTCAGCCTGTACTTTTCTTTTTGAGCTAAGTACCAGCAATTACCAGTGTGCACAAGTGTCTCCTCTTTTTTATCATATGAATGTTGCTGTGGATTCCATTATGGCGCTCAGAGTTGCACCTCATATCTGTGAAGTCTGTGGCAGTTCTTCTATTGATTTATAAACATTTTGGATTGGACCTTTGAGAACCATACTGGTAGGCAAAGTAGATACAGATTTAAATGAATCCAAATACAAATCCTTCCTGTGGTATACATTATCAATAGGACATGAACAATCTCCCTGCCCATCCTGTCCTGCTCTTCACATGTCCCTTTAGTTAAAACCCATTAGTTTTTCCTTTAGCAGGAGGATGCTTTCACTCATCCATTTTGTGTGCCGCTGCAGCTGCCATGACAGATGCTCTGACTAATTACAGGCCCCAGCTATTTTTTTTCATATCTTTCGGATAATTTAACAGTGAAGGGTATCAATGAATTCTTTGATAAATCTCAACATTTGTTATAAATTTGCCCTTGTAAGTTTCTAGTTCTTTTCCAATATTAAATGAATTATGACAGTGGGTTATTTGGGTGTTGTAGCAATGGCCACAATTTCTTAGCCTAGATGGGCAGAATTATCATCCTGCATCATGGTCCACCACCTCTAGCATCCTGTTCCTGTGAAAGATCACAACAAATCACATGAGATAACATAGCTACAAGTGAAATCTCTCCATTTGCTTCTCTGGAGTTTTAAAGGAATTGTAGCTGAAAGTGTATGAGGCTTGTACTGAGCTAAGTGGATTTATAGTGATATTCTCTACAGGGTGGAGGTGGGACTGGAAGGAAGAGCTCATCTGTGAAAGGTTATGAAGGGCTGCAGAGGTTGTGTGGGCAGGCTCAGCTGTTCTCAGACTGTTGAGGAAAATTTTTATCTCTTTCCCACCTCTCCTATTTGGCAGTTGATAAAGGGCATAAAATTTAAGTAAATTTTGTGTCAGGCCTTAATAGTGATTTTTTTCACTTAACTCCTAGTTTTTAGCATAAAAATCAGTGGCATTGTGGAGTTGGTCCATTTTATTTTTCCACTTACCTTGAGTGTCTCCACTTCATATCAGCTGCTCTGGAGGAAGGTGGAAAACCCTTTGCAGCTGACATCTAAACATCAGGTTTCCCGGAGAGGTTTGCCTGTAAGTGTAGCAAGTTCTTTTCTTTTGGCCTGAATAATTGGGTGACTGCCCAGAAAGAAAAAGAATGAACTCTCCAACTCTTACTGGATCTTTCTGAAAACGTTAGGTTCTGTACCAGACTGAAAGCAAAGGCTTTCCTTATAAAACCGTTAATATATCTAAAATGTTACTACCGATATGGACTGCACACCTGCACATCAAAGTGCTACTTTTTCCCCCAAAAAAGTTCATACCACACTGATCGCACTTTTGTGCTTTCTCAAGAAATCAGGATTGCTTGATCTGTTAGCTTTAGAGAAACTGTGGGAGATGTTGGATGTAGATTCTGTATCATGTGAATGAGCGGTAAATACATAGTTGAAAACCATTTTCAACCACCCTATAACAAATTTAAGACTGAAACTTAAAACTTAAAGCTGGAACTCTTACTGTGCCTAGGAAAAAAGCAGAAGAGAATAAGGGCTATGTGCACCCTCAAGGACAGTTTTCGTTAGTAAAATTTCCCCAAGGATCCTAGGAGCACCCCCTATAGAGGAAAGCAAAGATAACCCCCTGGTCACTTCCATCGGAAACTGTGGGAAAATTGCTTCCTCTTCTTAAAGCTGGCAACTGGTTTAGCCATGGGTAGGTGAGAGAGTTGCTCCAGTGAGCATTTACAAAACCTGACTAGATAGGTTTACAAGTACCCTCCATACTGTATTCTGTCTCTGCCAGGGACCCACGCGCAGCAATGCCGAGAAGGTTATAAACCCCACCAATGGAGCGGATTATATCACAAAAAGAGAAAAAAAAGCTTTTTTTCCCAGGGCCATGTATAAAACTGTAATTCCTGGACTAATAAAAAAGTATATACACAAATGATGAGTCTCCTTTTAATCCCCATTAAAGATGGGTAAGCACCTACCATCCTTCATTGGCTTTACCCATGCTACAGACTGCAGCTTTAATAAAAAGGTGTCTCTTAATTAGGGGAGCTAAAGTGCCAGCACAGATCTCAAGTGAGTTTATTTAACGCTAATACATGTTTCTCTTTTGCTTCTCTCAACCCTCTGAAAAATCTTATGCTTTCCTTTTCACACAAGAAGCTAGTAAGCTTTTTCTTTTTTTTTTTTTTTTAAAAAATTGGTCTACTTTTCCCGGTCAGTCCCTTGAACTATCCCACATTTTTGCTGACAGCAAGGATGAATTTCTCTCTTTTTTCTCAATGCAAGTGAAATGAAAGCTAGGGCAGAAGATCCTCTGGATATTCTGGATGATTTCCTCTTTAGGTTGTGTGTGTCTCCCATGAAATGGATGAGTGCATTTTGGGATGGCTCATGGTGACAGCAGCTCCTTAGACAGAGTGAGAGGGATGGGCACGTTCTCCACAACCAAGACCCAAGAGGGAGGGAAGCCCTGTGCAGGGATCATACACTGAGCCAGGCTGGCAGCCAGCAGCTCCATGACTGCTGCCCCTGTGGGGTCTTCCCAAAGGCAGTGGGTGGAGATGACTGGTACAAGGGGAGAAACATCTCTGCCCATAGAGCTACAGAGCAGCCTGGTTGAACAGCCACAAATCTTGGCTTGATACTAAGTGACAGTGTTAAGGACAGGAACATTACGGGCCATATGGCAAGCATTTTTGATTGATAATAGATGTTTATACGTTTCGTGCTGCCTCTCTGGAGATATGCCTAGAAAGATGAGATGACAGGTCCCAAAGGAATAGTAGTTCAGATTTCTGCCTCATCATTCAGCCTACCTCTTTATTAAAAATGTGATCACATTCAACACTAGTATACAAAATACTTAAGATGCAATGAATAATTGGCTAAGCCAATGAAATTACATTATTGGCTATGAGCATGAGTTTAGATCACAATTCTGAGGACAGAAAAACTGTATTTTCAAAAGATTTTCTTCCCTGAGCATTCAGATGATGTGATATTTGATCCCATCTGTTTTTTTGTTTTTATTTAGAATACCTTCCCTCATCCTTTTTTATATGTTTGTCTTTGTCCTAATATCTAATATTGCTGAAACAGGTGACACATAATTTATGTAAAGAATGATCTTCATTTAGCACTTAGAGAAGCGAGAAAGTTCAATGCAATCACCAGCTTTGCTTTTTGGTAGGCATGCAACCAGCATCTGTGCATTAAACAGGCTACTGTAGGTGTGTTGCTTCCAAAGCAAAGGAAATGACTAAAAAGACAACCCCACCAGCCTTTGTCTCTGGGTTCTCTTTTGTAGCCAGTTGTCTCCCATCATGTAGTGTTTCAGTATGATTGTCTGAAACTGGATAGATCTGAGCTGCTAAAACCACGAGCAAAGTTACATGAAGAACGGGTAGCTGTACTGTCTTCCTCAGCCTACACACTGACTCATTAACATGCTTTTTGAAGTCCTGGGAGCTCTATCAAGAAGTCTATGAAGGAATCTTCAAAAAGGAAACTACTGGAGATAACCACTGAGAAAACGTGCAAAGCAAGTACATATTTGACAGACTGGCAGAAACCATAGAACAGTTTCTTCCTAATTGCTCAGATAACATAATGCAATTCAAGAAACAATACTGGACTAGAATGCTATAAAATAAAAAGCATGCTTTTGAACTGGAAAACAGTTTCTGAAAAAAAAATTAATTTTGGCAGCCATAAAAGTTTCATAAACAGAAGGACATCTACCATGCTAAAGCAAGATGGAAAGAGCAAAGACCAAGTTTTGAAACATACAGGAAGCACATGAGATTTCTGTATTGTACTTACAAAGTTTTGTTGTATTGATTTTGATGGAACAAATAGGCTTCAAAGATGTTAACAGGACCAACACTAAATAATCAAATAAGGTTCAAATTTTAGTTACAGAGGACTTGACTTTACAGAGGACCATGACATACGATTACCGTTACAAGTATTTTAGGCAAAGTAATTTGGTCTTTTATTTTAATAACTTTCCTCATTCCCATTCCCTTCAACAGCAGAGAATTTTTGAAGGAAAATTCTTTGATTGACAGGATTTCAGATGGTTTATGGAAAAAAGAAATACATTCAAGGTTTGTCTACTTTATTGATGTTAGAGTCCTGAAGGCAAAGTGAGAACAACAAATGCAAAATGGGTAGAAAAGAATAACCAATAATGTAAAGAAATCACCTGCTTCTGGTTCACAGCTTAACTTTTCAGTCTTACCTCCTGAAAATATAATCTGAATAGCATAGGTTCTTGCTAACTGCTCTTATACCTGGCAAAATCCGTACCAACGTGAGGCTGTTTAAAGACCTCATTATTACTGTGTCTTTTTATTCATAGATTTATGCATGCTGCTAACATGTAATAGCTGGCTAAGTCAGACTTATGCTAAACAGTAGCCAAAAAACTGAGTACCCAGTTCCAAGCTGTAGAGGTTCTTCGGGACTGAAGATAACAAGAGAGGTGCTGATGCTATCTGAATTGTTCTCTGTAGCTCAGTATGGACAGACTTACTGTGTAAAACAGTATGACAGAGGCCTGATGATGTCATAGTGGAGTTTAGCATCTCTAAGAAGGATGCTAGGCTTCACTTCTTGCTTCACCCGTTCCCTAGGCATTATTGACAACTCAAGGACTCCCCAAAAAGGCAATGGATAGAATATGCTACTTTCTCTTTATTTTTCCCACTAATTATGCTTAATTTCTGATATAACAATTTTGGTCCATAAATTCCCAATCTCAGGCTCTTTTGTTTACCATATACCATTTCAGTACAGTCCTTAACTGCATAAGGAACATTTCTGTTTTCTTTGTTTAACTCCATGTTTCTGTCTTTAACTTCTGATGATTTTTGTAAACATTTTTATGTAACACTGTTTTGTGCTTTTGTTGCTTTGGATAGCAAAAGTATGTGTTAGATTCTACGTGCTAGCCATCTATCCTTTTGGATCAGCATGATTTTCCCTGAAGTTGTTGATTATATGTGTCCATACAACTTGTTTTGAACAAGATGGGATGCATGCAATTTACATAATCAGCTCTGTGTACTAATTAGAGGAGATGCTATTTTCAATATCCTAGAAAAATGATGCCAGGCTAACACAAGGATATTGAAAGCATCTGCTTCTCTAATTAGTAGACAAGGGGCTTATCTTCCATTTTTATTCAAAGTGTTAATGTGTCAAAGTATTTTGCTACACCAAAGAGTAATGACATTTTGATCTAGGAAGGTCAAAAATAAGATGCCACAACTACTATTGCATAGAAGCTGCCCTTTATGCTTTTCAAAGTAAACAAGACACCATATTTATTTCCCCCCCAAAGAATAATATCATACACAGGCCATATGAAGCTGCAGAATATAGTCATAAATATATAATCCATATATGAATGTTTTTGGTGAAGTTTTTTACAGGAATAGTTAAAAAATAGCATTCTCGAAGTTCTATGATAATGAATAGATGACATAAAAAATGGAGAAGCTACCATTTCTCTTGTTCCAGGCATCTACATACAGCACATTTTGACAAAATTTCCAATATGAATTTCTTTGTCAGGAAATTTTAGCCATTATTTCTTGCTAATCCTTTATCTCTGTATTAAGATGTTCATGCTCACTGCTTCCTTCCCCAGAAAGCGGATAACATACTATAATTAGGCCACTGCAACATTATTACTATTTTTTTAAATCAGAATTTTTAAAACATTGACCACAAGACAATTTCTCTAGGCAACAAATCATTTTTACAGTTATTTTCTGCTTCCTTACCAAGTTTTTCAGTGTTCTTTAAAACTTATGGACAACAAAGCTCTGCCTAGGATTCCAGTATAAGTTTCACCAAAGTCATGTGTAGAGGAAGCATCCCGACAGTCCTAGGCATGAGTCCCCAAATTATGCATTGAGAAACATAACTTGCTCTTACCTTCGTATTTCACATGGAATTCAGATGATGAATATAATTTAGCTGACAGAGACCTTGCATAGTGCTGTTTGTGGTTGTACTACACTCTTAGGTCACCACAATTTACAAAGCAATGTAATTTACTATGCCTGTTTGCCTTTATCAATATTTAATCCAGAAAAAAAAATTATTATTCACTTCTGGATAACTTAAGGAAATATGAATGGAACTGGGTTGGTCTAGAGACAAAGGGGATATGTATTGTTCATAGATGTCCTCAGGCTGTAGTCAACCCTAAAGAAAATGATGGATCAAGATATCACTTTACGCTCATCTTTAAACTGTAAGAAAAAAGATTTCTATAGTCATCTAAATGTCTTTCTTAATGAACTTCCTTCCCCTAACAAATAGAAACAGTGTTTTTATCATATTAGCTTAGATAAAATGCTTGGTGTGGGGTAGACCTAGACACTGCTAATGGAATACAATGCTTTTCACTCTGAAGTCACCAGCCCAAGTTTTAACTTTTTTCCAATGGATAGAAGGAGTTTCCCTCTGGGGTGAGTTTGCGTTTCACTTCCAGGCCAGCTAAAATGTAGATTTCTGCACTCAACAAAGTGTTCACACTTCTCTTTCGGCAGACCCCATGGGGCCATGGAGCCGAGCTGGCCTGGGAGCCCCCAGTCCTCACTGCGTGGAGGGAGAAGGCAGCATCATGGTCTGGGTAGTGCAGCATGGTTATGGGGGGGTGGGCACCAGCAAAGCTACAGACCTCCGTCTGCAGTGGTACCTGTTGCAATTTGCCCTCTTTGGGTAGAGTACAACAGGAAGATATTTTTGATTTTTCTTCAACCCCTACTCTGCCTCCTTCCTGAGTCTTATCTGGACTGGAAGGAGGTGGAGGAGGTAAATGCTCTCTGTCTGCTGGAACAGCTTCGCACCACTCCCCTTCCAGCAGACTGCACGTTTTTATGACCGTGATACAAAGACAGGAGACAGACATTTTTTCCCTGTGAGGCTTTCTGTTTAATTAAAGGCCTATTGTGCCTGAGCTAACTCTCTGGTTTTTACGGAGGGCTCTGTTTAAAATCAGGGTAATGAGTTATTACAATTCTAGAGAAGAACATTTGCAGAGAAATATTTTGCCCTGGTTAAAATTTTTGTGGAATACCACAAAATACAAAAATAGATCCCTTAATCTCAGTGGCTATCTTGAAAACTTATTACTAAAATATATATAAATGTGTAAGTACCATTCATTTTTTGAATGTTGGCCTGTTGTAAAATTCTGTTTTCTTTTCATTTCATGCTGTTGTAAATAAACTGAATCTGTACAGTAGGTTTTTGTCAGACTCCCAGAAAGACAATTTTATTTTATAGCACATCCTAGACTGACAGCCAGAAAGTGTTCTGCACCACCTCAGTACAAACAAAATTAGCTTTTCACAATATTTTTGCAGATGTTAAAGGTCATTAATAGAATGAAACCAGATGACTAAAGCAATACATTTGGAATGATTGGGTTTTATTTTTCTCCCCAGCTTAAAGACACAGAGTCCTCTTTTCTTGACTACTTGGCTGCATTTCAAATGTTCTTTTTTTTTTTTTTTTGCTATTTAATGGTTTCCAAAATCATAAAAGTGAAAGTAGTAGGATATGTATTTCTTGGCTTATGCAACTTTACTTGTGTGAAAGATTTGGGATTTTTTACAGAGATGAATATAATATTAACTGTTCAAGCTACACATTCCTGGAACAATTGCCCAATCTCCACATTTTGATCAAGGTCACACTTTTGCAATGATCTAAAGAAAGATGGCTAGCAGATGCAAGAAAAATAATCTTCAAAATAAAGGTAGTTCTATTGAATTTGAAGTGCATTGTTTAAGTAAAAGCTGAAGTTGATAACAACTTAAAATTAACCTTTTTCTTTCCTATAGAACAGCTATGTCATTGTGTGATTACTGTTTTGTGGCTTATCTAGATAATAATGAAGAGCCTTGTTTGTCTTCTAATTTTAAAATATTACTACTACCCATGCAATACTATACCCATTAGTTTAAACTATATTATGCTATTTATATGCTTCCAAAATGAAAGATAAATAGTAATTAATTGCTTGTCAGGCAACAGCAATGTCTTAAATGCTTTTAAAGACACTCAGTATGTCAACTCTTTCCAAAAACTTTCAATATAAATTGAAAAGGGCAAATCAGGCCCATCCTGAAAGCTGAGGTAAGAATGCATGTGTCCCTACTCTGGAACACTTTTAAAACAGGTGTGAAGAGAGAGAAGTGAGGCTGCTCAACCTGTGCAGGAATGGATGTTATCAGGACATGGCGAAAATGAAAAGGCGAGAAGTTAATGCGAAGGAGTGATGGAGTGGGTTTCAATGGGTAAATGAAAAGGAGAAAGGCCGATGAGACAGAGGGGCCATTGCAGGGCCCAGACATCCAGCAGAGGGAAGTGGGAGAAGCTGTCCCGTGGTAAGGATGCCTTGAGAAGCCTTTCCTCACTTTAGGAAAGGCAAGAAAAACCTTTCTTATGCAGAATGTAGAATACAAGCCAGAGAAAGAGATCAGTGGTTTCTTACCTTGATTAATGTAAATTCTGGACAAAGACACCAACTCTACATCCAGGCAAAGAAAGAGGAAGAGAGATTTTTGAGATACTGGATAGAAGAAGAAGTGGGACTTGAAACTAAGCATGAAAGAAAAAGTATAAAGCATAAAACTATTTACGAAGCGGGATGAGCAGCAAGATTTGAAATAGGAGAAAAGGGAAGGGGCAGGCTAGGTTTTGGTGAAGCAAGGCAAGAAATTTCATTTTAATATGGTCTGTTTGAGACAGTGTTGGAATATTCAGGTTGAAAGCCTGGGGAGATAGCCAAAGAGGCTCAAGTGAATGACTAGAGACATGATTTGGCACAGAGAAATAAAGCAGTAATTCATCAGCAGACGTCTACAGAACTGGTAGTCAAGTCGTGTTACTGGTTAGGTTAGAAAAGGGCACTACAGAGGAGAGAAGGCCAAGAATAAAAAGCTCTGAAGATGCTTTGAAAACCTGGTCTTCTCTAAATTAAGACAGTTGAATGTATGAGAGGGACATAAAAAGTAAAAAGTAGCCTGGTAATGTAGCAAAAGAAGCAAATTAAAAAACAACTTTGGAAATGATTCATTCCCTTTCTCAAGAATAAATAGAACAAAACGCTATTTACCTGTCTAAAAACAAACAAACAAACAAAATATTTTTCCCCAATGCCATATAGCTGGAAATTTGGCAAATAGGGAGTAGATGGTTCTGGTACCTTGAAATAGCACGGTATGGCAAATTTCCTGTGCTATTTATTACAAAACAATTGTTGTGAATTTTCTGGCACATACCAGCACCATCCTGATGGTGGATAGTTTTATTAGGAAAACATCCAAAAAGATTTTTTTCTTTCCCTTTTGAATGCCTTTATTTTTCTTAGAATCTATTAGGAGGATTGTGCAATGCTTTTGTCTGACTAGATCTGACAAACAGCTGGGCTGCATGGCCAATACAGCAAGGATGAATAACTGAGGTGGTAGGGGGAAATCTTTAAAGGTTAATGCAAAATATATGCAGAAGTTTTATGAGCTAGACCTTTTGAATACCATTGCTCTTTACACAGTTATGGCATAAGAATACTTCCTACAGCAAGCATATCTTAAAAAAAAAATCACGTGTTAAACCAGTGGGTAACATTCCCCAGTATGTTAGGATACATGTGGCAGGACCCAATAGCTTGTCTTGCTCTCCTCAAAACGTATGTGGAGAGCTGTATGAGCTGTAAATGCAAACATACCACCACTGTTTTATAAGAAAAAAACCGATGTGGTCAGTTTCTATTCTAGCTAAACAAATTTAGATGGATGAAAACCTCAACCATGAGCAGTTAACTTTCATCAGAGTATAAAAATTACAGAGGGACTACCTCTAGATCACTGATATTGTTAACAGCTAAGCGATCTCTGAGGGTAGGATTCGAGGACAGCCCCCTCAGAAAGCAGTGTTTTTCACAAAGGCAAATTGATAAATTGTAACAGAGTGAATTTTCTTCTCTTTTCTTTTTGTTGAATCTCATGGAAAACCGTTTTACTTAAGTAAGAATACTATCACATTCCCCTTGATCTACCGGAGTATTTGTATACACAGACGTCCCGGAGCCACTCTTTGCTGGTAACAGTCTTAATCCTTTGCATTTACAGAACACTCTTCAACTGCAGATCTTAAAGCACTTCCCTATGCAAAGATCAACCAATGAATTTCTCAAGCACCTCAGTTAATATTTTCATGGCCATTCTGCAGATCAGTTCAGTGCTGCATTCTGGTGTCACGTGCCAAGGTCATGCACCAGCAGAGCACTCTGAGTCCTCACTTCTCCGGACCACTAAACAACAGCCTGTCAATGTAAAGTGCCCTGTAAGCAGGAAGTCTACTGCATGTAGTGCTAATGATGAGCAACAAGTCTAACTGAAAAACCGAGTTATTATAGCTGGTTTTCCTTTACTTTGAATTGTCAAAGTGAATCACACATTCGTTTAAAAGGATATAAAACTAACCTATCAGCTGTAAGAGGCATTGGCTGAACCCTTTTGTCCTGGTTTCCTTTGGAAAGTCTGATTTCCATTAAATCTTAATATTCTTACAGTAGTAAGAATATTTCCGCTCAATTCTGAATGGGAGGCATCTGTGGTTAACCTTTGGCAAATGTTGACTTGTTTAGTATCTTCTTCAGCTGCCAAAAAATAATTTATGTTATGATATGAAAGTAATTTAATTCTGTCGAAAAGCAAGAGATTTAAATATTATTCTTTGTATGTGTGAACAGGATTCCTATAATCAATTATGCAATAAAGTAAATATATTTAGAAACTATTCAAGGTAGACAGGCTTCATTTAACTCATTTTAAACAATGCACAAAAGATATTGTTTAGAATTTTCCTGTATATTTAGATATATATTCGTACACTGTATGTACACACTGATTTTCTTTTAACATTTAGGGTTATTTAGCTAACAAATTAGTTCAACACAATGAGCTCGTGCTGCAAAACGCCATGGAAATTGAATATTTACATATGCTAATGACTTCCAATTAAGAAACATGCAAATAATTGGGAGAAAGCAAAATTAAAACACTGTGCTAATAACCTGACAATTACAAGGAAAACAGTATTATGCAAGACTGCAAACATAATTGCACACACAAGGTCTATTTGACTACAAGGATAGCTAATACAAAATATGCACCAAATTGTCACTTACTACTGTCCTTGACAGACTTCTTGCTGTAGGACTACAGCCCTTTTAAGTGCAAGGTGAAGTGCTGGGGTACCACTGACCAGTGGGGGTCAGTGACAGAGGCAGGATAAGTAACAGGTCAGGAAATTCATCATTATGACGATGTTTCACAGCGCATTCTTTGGTGTAAGAGAGAAGTGGGACTGCAGATGGTTTTTTGAACTGTTGAACTAGGATAAGCTAAGCAGAGCAACAGAAGCTGCTTGATGCCTTGTGGTGATTAAGGACTTTCCTTTTCACAGAAAAAAAGAGAATTTCCTTCTACCAGAAGATCATCATTTCAGGACTCGGTTTTAATTCAAATTGTGATGGAGAGTGGAAATTTAAAACGTCTTAGCAGAAAGTAATTCTGAAAATAGAACTTCTGTTTTGAAAAGCCAAAATGTTTAACAAAGTAGAAATTTGTTTCAATATTGCCACAACATTATAATACTTTGTGGGCCCACACTATATTACTACCACTATAGAGTAACATCAGGTGATTACTTAGCTATAAAATCTGTGTAACATAAAGTGAGGGAGTCATTCTTACTTTTCCAAAGGGAAAATTTTCAGTGCTTTTGCAACAAAAAAGCAAACCCTTTAAAAAAAAAAACAACCCAAAAACAAACCAATAAGCCCTAGTGCCTTTTCTTACCTTACCCAGCAAGAATTTGGTTGTTGGCTGCATGTAATCCATCTTTTTCAGCACACGCATCCCAAAGAATGATTGCATTGACTCTCTTCCCTGTACTTTTCCTGTCTTGCAGACCCAATAATCTTTGTGAGCTCCAGTTTTGCCCCACAAGCACTGAGGTAAGGACACCTCTGCAGGAACAGAGGTACAAATTCTTGGATGATACTAACTATGAAGGCTATAGCATGCTGATTCAAAGATGTACTGCTCACCTTTGCCAGCATACATCATTGGCTGTGTATTTCTTGTGCTCCAGAAATTAAGGCAACTTTGCTACTAACAGTAGGGATGAACCAATGCAGGAAGAGAAAAACTGTTTTTTCCTATGACTTCTGTTATTTTTATTTAGTTTTTCTAGTTTGTATTCACAACGCTATTAAGTCTGTCAATCTTTACAGATATTTAGGACTTGATTACTTGAACGGATGAGACTCATTTTTGTATTTATATTGCCAGATTCTAACCCTGCATCATATTTTATCTACTAGAAAGTAATTTTTAACCTTACAGTAAATGCATGCTATTTCCCCAGCAGTTCATTTCAAAAACTCTTCTTAATGATAATACTAATGATATAAAAGTAGAACAAAATTTAGTTTTACATATCACCTTTCAGACTTCAAGAACTTCAAATGTATTTCCAACAGGTAACGATGATGGCAGTGGTGACTGTGACTGACATTCCAGTTGGTGGGTGCCTTAGCGTGCATTCCATCTTGAACGTTAACATTTTCTTCAGAGAGGGAACATTGGTTCCCACTGGGTTTTAAACTTGGCAAATCACATATTACACTGCAGTTCAGGCATTTTTGCACAAGTTTAGGTAGATACCAGAGTTAGAGTTCTTCCCTACCAAACTGTCCTCAGACCTCTGTGAAGATTTCTATACAAGACATACAAAAAGCCAGAGCAATAGAGGTAACACTGTAAGGCTCCACTGCACTATAACCACACTACTACAAGATGTGCCTTTAATATGAATGCTTACAACCATATCCCTGGTACCTCCTCTGAAGGTGAAAAAAATAAAAGTCATTACTAGTGTATATTGCTGCCTTTGCCTGGTCAAACAGCTGTTGGCATTGCTTGAAGTTGTGGTCATTGAAAAACAGTGATGAGCAGTCTTCAAAAAGTTCAGAGTTCTGGTTTGATTCAGATAAGCTTATCCAAAGCTTAACCAATCCTCAGGTCTGCAAAATTGAGCTGGAAATAACACAAGAGCATGCTTTCTGATGAGATTTAAAGTACTTCTGTTTCCAACTGAAATTACTGCAGATGCAGCCTCTTGCACTGAATTTCTACACTTTTATTCTGTTTAGAACAAAGGAAATATTTCAGAACACTGCATGAGTGACTGATTTTAACTATCCAAACAGCTACTATGAACCCATCAGGAAACAGACCATATGTCCTGCAAATCTGATCAAAATTAATCAGCAGATCCAGAGTAATAAAGGTCACAGCAGATGAAAAATAGACACCAAGAAATACTCATAAAAAAACCTTTGATAGATATTTTATGTTTACTAATAAATGTGAGAAAACTTCATATTCTTTTATTTACCTAGCTGTGAACAACAAATATGACTATAGAAAGTCCTAAACCCCTCACCCGCTCAGGGAAGACTGTTTTGGTGTTTAGAGCAGCAGTTTGAGAGTCAGGAAACTCCATCCCTAATCATCCCTCTGCCTGGTCATACACACTTAGTTTACAGGTCCTCTGAGGCTTTACCTTGACCAGAGAGATGACTGCAGCTTTTGACCATAGCTGAGGTAACTCTAAACCAGCCTGGGTACAGACATTATGTCACTGGAGATGCATTCACGTCATCGCTGGCCCAGACCATGGGGATCTGAGCGAGTACTCAATATGTTGATGTTGATGGTCCTGTGGCTACAGCAGCAACCTCTGGACAAACCTCTCCACTCTACCTTGTGACACTAAATGAGTCTTAATCCACATAAATAAGCTGTTTGTGGTCATACGGCAAGTAGGGTTAGGAGTGTGTACTCTTGACCATTTGATAGAGTTTGCATAAGAAAAGCACTTGGTCTTTTTGGAAATTTTGGAAAGTCTTGATCCAAAGTCCTCTGAAGTCATGGAAGCCTTTCTATAGACATGCGGTATCGCTGCCAGAAGAGCTCTGTGTAAACAACCAATTTTGTCAGCAGCTCATGCTGCTGCTTGAGGCAGGTTTCTGTGTGGTGCAGGTTCACTAATTTTTTTTCTCTTTTAATTGTAACCCAGGGGTGATTCAATTTCTAAAAGGAAAACATTGACACTGGGTTTTTTTAAGTTAAAGGGATGTTTCTATTATATATTAGGTATGGGTCACTCACCAAAAGGCTTAGCTGATCTGAGTGCAAGTATCATTATATTTATTCCTGGTAGAAGTTTTCTCCTTTCTTTTCTTTGCTCTTTTCCTCCCTACAACATCCACATTTTTTTTTAATCCATTCCCAATTATTTCTGTGTCACTTTTCCTTTTCTCTTATTTTGACTTTCTGATTTTTTTTTTCAATCTTAAGCAGAATGTGAACTCTACAAAGCGTGAGGTTGTTTCAAACTTACCGTGTTCAACCACATTTGGACTTAGGCAATCTTGCTCAGCCCATCTGTTGGTTTGGCAGTCTCCTGCTGTTGGTCAGCTGGTGGAAGAGGTCTCTGAAGACTGAGTAAAATTGCACAACTGAACAAGCCCTCATCACATACCATTTGACCACCTTACAAGTTGAAAGAACAGGCAACACAAGCAACTGAAACCAGAATGCTTAAGCACAGTGTTGTAAAAATTGTTGTTCTCTTTAAGAAAAAAATGAAGTGCTATTTCCAAGTCTCCACCACTGATACACATCTGAGCAGAAAATATGGAATCAAAAGGAAGGTATCGTAATCCAGTATTTGGCTTTTTCTTTCCATTAGTGGCTTACTGATGTGGGAAAGTAGATGTGCATGGTGTTTGACAGGCAGACAGGGGAGGAACTACATGAACTGAAGGATTTGCAATCTGCAGACCACTTGTGTGATTAGAGCTGTTTGAGGAAATCCCTATAGCCATGCAGAGTCTCCCAGTGCCAGCTGTGCTCCCTACAGAGCACAGACATTGGATTTCAGCATTCGAGACAGAGAAGACAAAGTGTAAATGGAAGATGTGGTGGATGGATGTCACTAAGTGTAGCAATTTCATAAGATGGTGAGTCTAAGTAAATGTATAACCGGGTATCAGACATATGCAAGGACCACACTCATTCATTCTAATGTTTTCATTTCTTTGATTATTTCCTTAATTGCTTTTTTCCCCCCCCCCCCACTTAAAAGGAAGCTGAAGGAAAGGATGGTGATGTGTGGGAGGAGAGCGGGGGCTGGCAGATTGTGTTCAGCATCCTCCACATTCCCTTATTAGTTTAGTCAGACACATTAGTTCACATTATGAGAAACAGATGAGAAACTGCTAAAACATACATTATGAGAAACATTAGGAGAAGCTGCTAAACATACATCTAAATAATGTTAAACCAACAGCGACTCCAGCTGAGGGCCAGCTGACTCACCAAGTTCTGTAAATCTAAGCTTCACAGCGCTCACACAGTATGCATATTCCCGCTAACCATCGGACAGGTTGAGTGTAATGCTGAGTAATCATTGCATAAACCCTGTGTGGGAGAGATGAAGGAGGGCAAAAAATAGAGGCAGCAGCACTTCAGTGAAAGGAATTGATGACAGCATCCACCTTGTCTACATTATACCTGTTCTTCAGCACAATATACAACTTTCAGCTACTCCAGATGCTTTGTGGGGTGAATTACACCATATTTCCACGTGCTTTTCTTTTCCTTGAGTTTTCTTCTTGTGTTGCAGAAAGGTCAATTTATGTTCTGTGCAAGACAATCAACTAGAATGTGTCAAGTGTAATGAAGTTCTAAGGAAATAAAAAAAGGGTATTTCATAGAATCATCCATGGAAAATCATCTGTGGCTTGGCTGAACCTTTAGAATAAATGCTTGTGGTTGCATGACTCGCCTTTGTTTTGAGCTGACCTGTGGAAGGCATCAGCAGGACTGGTACGATATTCAGCTCTGCTAATATTTTGACTATTTCAGTTATTCTGGCTTGGTGATCAGTTCTCAGCAGAATGGAAAATGCAGTGTCTGTGTGAGATGAGGTCACTCCATGTCACCCAGAATGATTTTTCCATAAAAGTCTTTTCTTATACTGGGATTCAGCACCTCAAACATCTCCAACCCTTTGAGTATCTTTAGGTAATAAATTTTGCAAACCTTTCAAGTAGGATGGCTCAGATCTGTGTTCAATACTGCAAAAAACAAGACAAGTTGCTCCTCTTCACACAGGCATATTCATGCCAACAGTTTGATTTCTAGGAAAATTCTCTAAGACAGACTTATACACATTTTGCTTTTGGTATTCCGCAGAAATTCACCTATGATATATTTTAATTGTGGTGTGGGGGTTTTTTTGTTTTTTTCTTTTTTTTTTAAGGATGACATAGGTAAAATCTTTGATTTGACTTGTCCTTTTTAGAAACTTTGGAAATGTCAATAACTGTGTGATAACCATCGTCAATAAAGACTAAAATGCTATGTAAAATATTACATTTTCCCTGTAAAGCATGAATAAATATAAATATGACAAATGTATAGCCTCTGGTAGCAAACGTTGGGTTTTTAATAATTACTAAAGAGAGACAAATCATTCTTAATAAATAATGTACACTATACAGTAGACAAGTCCCCTAACAGGATGGCAATAATTTTGAGTGTACATGTGTGCAAAACCAGGTATCTTCCTCTTCCAAAGCAATTAGAATTAGAAAGCAATGCAGGGTCACCATTCTCCTGGTTTTGGCTCTCTCCTAGTTCAAGCCCATCTGGCTGTGTTCCTGCATGTGGTACCTCACCAGCTCATCTGCCTGCCAGTGCCTACCTTTACAAGGCCTTCTGGCATTCTGCCATCTGTCTTACAAACTTTTCCATTGTTGCCGTGTTGTGCCTTGATTTCACATGCCTTTTAATTTCTCTTAAGATCTTCCTGGTTTCTGCTTGCTGCTGGTGGAAGAACTTTCTCTCTTACTGTCTCTAGCCATGGCTTCCAGCCTGTAGCCCGGTTCTGCTAGCATACCGGTTTCACAGGTTTGAACTACATACAACACATTGCGCTCCAAAACAGAAAATGTTTCTTGAGGCTGATTTCTCGTACCATAAATGGAGTCTGGTTGTGCGACATTCTTTAGGCAAGGAGTGCTCTCCCATGAGTTTTTCCCATCATGCTCAGATTTCTTAACTTCCTTGGTATCCCTCCATGGATGGGTGAAGTTAATTATTTTTGCTTTCCCCATAAAGGCTCGTGAACATAGTATGGACTGGCATTTGCTGCTGTGTGTCTCAGATATATTGTACATCAAATTACAGGTGCTTGCTGACTGTTTTGCTATTATATTTTTTAAAAATTCAGCCAGGCTAATATAGAAGGTGGAAGTAGACTGCTAGCTTTGCTCCAAAAGTTTTCCTTTACATTTTAAATGGGATTTGCTCCAGCCATGCTTGAACCTCTTCTGCAATGATTTTCCATTAGCTTTCTTGCTAATGAGAAAACACTGACACAAATGTAATTAAAAAACATACTTGAAATTTCCACATGCAAATATTTGCACCAAATATGGTTGTGTGTAATAGGGAAACAGACAATGACATGTGATTTATTCAATAAATGATGACTATGACTAGCTAACATTGACCAAATAAAGGTTATTAAACAGAGAATAATTGCAGACGACTTTCTGTGTTTGATCTACAGTTAAACAAAATGTAGCCAAAAATGTGGTTGGTTAATTTTGATCAACAAATGTAGTTGATTGAGAAAAAAAACTTTTGTTTGCTTACAGGTACTGCACAAACGGAATTTGAGGTTGAGGGGGTTAGGAAAATAATTTGTAGTGAATTATTTGCTCAGCAATAATATATCTTCACTTTTTCCTGTTGTTGTTACCTTTAACATTGCCTCCTTTTTTCCCTTCTCAATTCTTCTGCAGAGAGACAAAATTGATAGCTACATAGGAGTAGTAGCTGACAGCTTAATGAACAATTATTAGGGTCTGAGGCATATTTTCCAACAGTTGTTCATGAAGAAATGGGTGGTGTAATCCACCGCAGTGTTTAAGTGGAGCCTCTTTTGTCAGCACCTGCTATTAGAGAGCGTAAATCTCAGTAGGACTAGAGTGTTTGCATCTCTTTTTAGGGAATTTGCAGTTGTACGTGGCTGGAAGTAAGCCGCAGCATAAGGGGGACCTCGCTTTCTGTCTCAGTGGATACAGACAAGCCAAGGACTGTTTGGAGGAACTAAGCATTGGCCGTGTTTCGGACAGATTTTTTGAAGTTAAATACCGTCTCAGCAAATTATTTCTCTACTTGTTTAAAAACAATGGAAAATAAGGATGGTGGAATTGTACAAGACTTACAAAATAGCTAATAGCAAATATTGAGAGAGTCTCAGAGTTCATCTTAGTAATTCAAACCTGTTCTCTACCCATGAATGGTCAAAGCATCAGAGGAAATTGGAGATTTTTCTCATTTACTGAGCCACAGTTGGTAAGGGTTTGGAGTTAAGAGCTGGGAAGTATATTTTTTCAGTCAGCCCAGGTAGTTAAAGAGAGCTTCATGATTAATTGTAAATGTTACTACCCAAACTGTAAGCTAAAAGGGCAGAGACCGCTTTTTCTTATATATTCCTGTCTATTCATCCTACTGAGTAGCCTGATTTCCAAGATTGTCCTGGTTTGGGTGGCTAATGGAAGTGGTGTGCTGTCAGGATTGTAGCCTGTTAGCCTACAAATTGCTATGGAAACACATTTATCTTGGTCAAGCTAATTTTGTGATTGCTACTAAGACCCTCAAGACAACATAAAATCAATATCCTGTGTAGCTACGTGTAAGGTCCATGTGAAACTTTTAGAATAAACTCTTCATTTAAGGCAAAGGCAATTTCTCTGGAAAGCTAAAATCTATGGTTTTTTGCCTTACTTTACAGTTCTTTATTAATACTCAGATGATACTCAACAAAAGGACTCAAGGAGATGATCTGCATTGATTTTGGCAAAGTAAACGGCGATAGTCACAATTATGCTGTGGAGTTTTTAATGTATCTACAATCAAGGGCAATTAGACCTCCAAATATGATTGTCAGAATTAACAGCATTGGAAAATCTGGTACAAGTACCAGCTAAGAAACCTATTCAACTGCAGCAAAAAAAATAGCATCAGTATTGAGCTGCATGATCACCTTACTTCTAGTGAGTTTTAGCTAAAGGAACCAATGTTGTCTATAATTATAGTTAGCAGTCAATTTTTCTTTGTTTGCATTTAAATAATGCTATTATACTAATTATTGTAATAATTTTTTTTTTTAAAAGGCAAATTCTAGCCGTTTTATAAGCTATCTTCCTAAGTCCAATGCTTGTGCTTTGGGGTAATGAGCAATTTTAGTGTATTATTTCTTAAATAGCATCTTTAGGAAGAACACTTCCAATAAAATGCCTTATTTGTTCCTCCAGTAAGAGAACAGCACTGCACTTTTCTTGGATTAGGAATAAAATCAAAATAAATACAATGTATGGGTGTTACAAGAAATGTCATCCTGCCAAAATATAAGTTAATATTGCAGCATCGCAGTGATCAAGTTGTCAGTTTGATGCAACAGTGCTTCGTATAAAAGACACTGTTTGGAAATAACACTGTACCAATTATAAAGAACAGAAACAGAGTCCTGTCATTTCATGGTTTGAAATATTAATGCCTTAACTCAAATACATGAAGAAATGCTAGCTAGTACAGCAACAATTAAAACTCAAAATACAGATAGCACTTAAGAAATAAAATGTTAAGGTGTATCATGTTTTGTCAAGCTTGATATAGACAAAGTAATTGACAACAGTGAGTTGGAAGAGATTAAATGGACAGAATTGTCACTTGTACAGCCAAATAGAGTACTGAGATGTTTTTATTGACATGGTATGCCTTCTATTTTTTGTTCCCCAAAACAAAAACTTCTTTACCTAATTCTGTTCTTTTTAACCTCATCTGAACTGGAACTGAAGCATTTATAATAGTTTTTGGTTTTGTGACAGCAGCAGAGAAATGTGAGGTGTGGTTTAACTAGGTATCATAAGTATTTTGTGGTCACAGGGGAAAAGCTAAAAATATCACTGGAGAATTTATAATCCTAATTCATGGTGCAGTCTCTTTCTCAACTTTCTGATGTTATTTACTTTAATTCCAATAATATATTCCATATTCAGAAAAACAACATTAGTTAAGTACAGATGGGAAGTTTTACCTTCATTTTCTCTTGTGTCAGTGTTTCATTTTAATAATTTTAACTGATATTAATACTACTTAGCTTTTTTATTTGTGGAATTACTATTATTGCAAGCCTCTTGAGAGATGGAAAATCACTCTTAATCTCATTTTACATCAAAATCCTGATTCATAGAGATGCTGAGATACTTGCCTGAGGTTACATACCAAGGACCAAATCTAGCAAAATATGTAAAAATGTGCACAAGTACAATAACACTGAAGTCAGAGTCAGGTCCAAATCTTAAGGACTGATCACCAGGAAAATAGGATTTCCCTTTAAGTGCTTCAGGAATGGATGGTTGTAGCTGGTTACCATATTGCCATACTAAATTTTGACATGGAAGTTTAAAAAAAGAGAATTCTTGGCCAAAACCTGTTTCAATTGAATGGGTTAGAAGTGCAACGTTATATATTGTGCTGGTTTTGGCTGGGATAGAGTTAATTTTCTTCAGTAGCTAGTATGGGGCCAGGTTTTGGATTTGTGCTGGAAACTGTGTTGATAATACAGGGAGGGGACACAGCCGGGACAGCTGACCCCAACCGGCCAAAGGGATATTCCATACCATATGATGTCATGCTCAGCATATAAAGCTGGGGGAAGAAGAAGGAAGGGGGGAATGTTCAGAGTGATGGCTTTTTTTCTTCCTGAGTAACCGTTACGCGTGGTGGAGCCCTGCTTTCCTGGAGATGGCTGAACACCTGCCTGCCGATGGGAAGTAGTGAATGAATTCCTTGTTTTGCTTTGCTTGTGTGCGGCTTTTGCTTTGCCTATTAAACTGTCTTTATCTCAATCCACAAGTTTTCTCACTTTTACTCTTCTGATTCTCTCCCCCATACCACTGGGGGGGCGGGGGGCGGGGGAGTGAGCGAGCAGCTGTGTGGGGCTTAGTTGCCAGCTGGGGTTAAATCATGACAAGTATAAAGGTGGTCCAGATGTACGTCAAATATATCTCATTTAATAATTTTGTTTACTGGGTTTAAAAGTGTTTTTCTTGTAACTCTGTCTTTGAACTGGGATGCAATGCTGCTGATACGATTATGACAGGAGAAGGTTTAACAGGGGGAAATCAGGCCAGGAAGGCAGCACTGTGAAGGTCCACAAGAACCAACCATGGCTGTTATGGCCCAGAACGTCTGCAATGCATCTTCTTGAATATTTCGTCTTCAGTAGTTTCAGCTTTGCAAAGATCAAAGCTTTGGATTTGGTCTTCACTGCACTACATACAAATACTCAAATTCACACCAAAGTCAGTGTATTCTCTTTCTTTTTTGAATAATTCTGTGTAGCTATACTTCCTCCTTGCAATCTATGGCATGTCTTCAGTAATCCTTTTATGGGGTCCTTCAGGATCACAAGGCACAACCCGGCATTTATGTCTAAAAGGCAATGGATTGATCTCCTATGTTCAGTTTATTTACAAAGTGATCTTAATTTTTTACTGGTGAAAAGAGGTTTGGGGATCTGAAGAGATGTCTCAGACCTACAGCAAACGTCCAGAAGTCACACCAAGAAGGCCAGGAAAGAAGACAATATTTTATAAGAGCAAATAATTTAAGTGTAATTTAACTATCAGATGACGAAACTGATTCGGATTCTCTTTTTGTCAGTGCGATCTGACAATCTTCCTGCAGATATTTGTTATTTTAGGCTTTTCATCCAAGGGCAAACAGTGAACTAAATTTAGTAATTTAATTCCATACCTCTACCAGTACTCTGTTAAGATTATAGTCATGCTCTACACATGCAACTTCTGTTTTGCTGATATCAAAGAGTTGTGGGTTTTTAGGAAACTGTTATTATTTTTCTGTAGCTCATGAACAACTGTATAATAGTTGCATTTAATTGAAGAGCTTCTTATAAATGGCAAAAAATAAGTATGGGAATACTTATATTTTATTTTTCATTTAATTTAATTTTTTTGTAAGCTTTGCATGGTCCTGATGTTTTCATATGTAATGGTTTGTACAGTTTTTATGTTATTTGAAAACTTTTCTTAATTGTGTTTAAGAATTTTTCAGGAGCTGTCTGAGCCACAAAAATCTTTGGGTTATTTGGGGTTACAGGTGATCATTCTTAGATAAATGCTAAAGGTCATTGTGGATATTCATTATGGATTTTGAGCTCAGTATCTCATGTGAATGCTTTCTCATCATGTGCCTGCAGTTGCATAGCCTTCACGTTAGAGATGAGAGTCAAGGTGAAACTGTGAAATATCTTCAGGAGACTTTCCTTATCCTTTTCTGTCTCACTACTGAGATGGAACCTTCTGGCCTCAGAATTACCCAGGAGTTTCTGTGTGGTTTTGACTATTTGGCGACGGCAGCAGTGGTGGAAAGAGACGCTCATGCACAATCTAAGTTCAGATGCTTGCTAAAGGTAAATGTCAGAAGTACACTATCTCTCACCTTGGCAATCTCATCCCTGGAAAACTCATCAGAAAATTGTTAGGCCAAATCTCCACTTTTCTTTTCCTTGTTTTCCTGTTTTGAATTCAGAAACTAAGCCTTAAAGGTACTTCATGCAGATGATAAAACCTTATGAGGTGAGATTTGCTCAGGTATTCTTGCTCCTTTTGTATATTGCTGTGGATCAGACTAAACGTTGACGGCTGGCTGTATTACCCAGAGAAATTGCCATTTGATCATTGACAGGCACTGCTGAAGCCTTATTGTAATTATAAAATGATTCCACGACAATATTATTAGGAAGAAGTAGACACCATTGATTTATTTAGCACTTCATTGAGTTTTATCCAAGTTAGAATCAGATGTGCAATAACTCACTATAACACCACTGGAGACTTACCCAAGACCTACTTTTGTCCAATTGTTCTGCCAAGAAATAGAATTCCTAGTTAAAATGGATTGAAATAAAATGTAAAAGTAGGTTAAAAAAATGGCTGATATCTTTCTCTTCTTGTCAGATTTCCTGAGCTTTTTCAACGTCTTTGGAATCCCTCTCACTCCCTCCTGATCTGTTCACCTGTTGTTCATCCTTTTACTTGGCCCTGGTCCTGCCATAAGTAATAATTTGACTCAGTCTCTGCAGAAGTATGTGAGACCAACTGCATGTAACTCCATGCAAACTTATCACGGGAACAGGCACAAAAGTCAGCTGGAAATTCTGCAAGTTAATATGTAAACTGAGCTCACATGGCTTTGTCCTAGATATTGAACTACTACTACTAACATGCTGCTTGAAACTACAGAGATGGTCGCTTCAGAGGGCAATACTTCTTTCTTTAAGCCAGTAAGTCAGATCTGCTTTTGCTGATCTTCATAATGGAAATAACATCTTCTAAAAGAGAAGACATAGGGTGGGCTGGCAAAGGAAGACTACTGAAGGGGTACACAGCAAGCAAGGGCAGGTTATCAAAACAGGTTATGGGGGCTTTTCATGCCTGGAACAGAGGAAATCCTCAGACTGGTTTCTGATTGACATTTCCAGTTTGGCCTGATCTTTTACAGGCTCAGTCATGGCTCAGTTATGGCTACAGTCATGCTCTGAATGTGAAGAGGGAAGGCGAAACATTTGCCTACTCCTAAAACTACCACAGCCTTTGAAACGGTGCTCTTTTTTATTCCTTACACTATGTCTGCAAGGGCAAAGATGAATATTGCTGCACAAGCTCAGGTGCAAATTCAACTCTGTTGGGGGGGCAATACTTAACAGGGCTATCATGGAGAGTGGTCACCCCATGGGCCAGGGATGGCACCCAACATGGTGAGTCAAGGGCAGTGGCTCTCTGGAGCACCTTACTGACTGAGGGGGTCACAGCCTAGGGGTATGGGACTTGCTAGGGGCTGCAGGGGAAGAGCACTTCGGGATTGCACAACGTACTACGGGTTGTTTAGGGGAGGAACTAAAGGCAGGGAAAGGGAGGGATCTAGGTGGTTTCGAGAGAAACAAGAAACTGGAGGCATAAGGGGATGAAAGGGGCCCTGTTGGGTGTGAGCAGGTTCCCAGTCAGTACGCTTGCCTGGCTGTGCTCTGCGCTTGATCAGAGCTGCCTGCCCTGTCTTCTCATTAAACTCTATTTCTAAGTATTTTCCTGGGTGAGGGACTCCCTACTCAGTGTGCCTGTGCCGGTGTGAGTGCCAGCAAAGTCAGACCATGGGTCAGGGTGGCCAGCAACTGGTGGGGTGAGCATTTGTAGGTCAGGGCATGATCGCCAGCAAGATATATGTATATGTGTGTGTATACACACACACACACACACACACACACATATTTGCCACTAGTGGACTTCCATCCCACTCAGCCAGAGAGGGATGCAGGTTGAGGCCGCTGGTGCTGTGTTCGTGTGAGGGCTATGTGTGTCTGTCAGTGTTGATCTGCATGACCGGTCATGTATATATGGATGTATGTGATACATATGTGTGATATGTGTGCCTGTGCCTACTGGGAACACACGCTCAGCCTCGCCGCTCGTTAGACCTGGGGGCATGAAGCTGCGGCAGCCTCATGTCTGTGGGGCTGCCAGATTTGGCAGCCCCTAACAAGTAGTACATAAGTAATGTGTTGGCTTTGTTGTAGCTCTCACTGGGAATTTTGTTGTTACTGGGTTGAGACAAGGTACCATACTTTGAAAGAATTTATCAAGAAATATTTAATACTAATGGAGAATGAACATAATCATAAAGTGCAATTTAACATCTAAATAATAATGAAATTAAAAAAAGAAATCAGTAGCAATACAAGAAAAAAAATGATGCCTCCATATTTTGAGTAACCAGATTTAGGGAAGATCTGTTAATCTTCATGCCAATTTTCTAATATTTCAGTAGCAAAAAAAATTTACCATAGTCATACCATCAGTAGTGGGGGAAGGCCTACACATCATTTAAGTACTGCCTACTTTCTCACTGGAGTGTATAAGTAGCTATTAAAGTTGCTGCCTTCCCCTGAGGTGAAATTTCACTTATACTTGTGAGACGATGATAAATTCAGTCTTTACAAACTTAATTTCAAAAGTAAAACCAAAAAAATTTCTTTTTTTAAATTACTTTCTTTATCCTTATGTGTAGATCATGCTTTCTATGATTGGAAAATAGAAAACACATTCTGTACTTAAAAGTGAAAGAAAAATGACCTGGCTCACCACACGTTTCTCAGCTCAGCATTTACTTTATTCCAGCTGTGGAAATAATATTTTGAAGAAGAGTCTCATTTAAGACCATAGTAATAAGTAGAGATGAGTTTATAATGAAATACAAATTTACCAAAGATATATTTTGTGTTTCCCTATTTTAAATAGCATATTTTTCCAACAGAAAGATCTCAGTGGTATCAATGCAGTAAAGTATTTGATGTGGTACAATATGGAAAATTATTAGTTACATTGAAGCAGGCAGAGTGGAAAGATCATAAGATGGCTAAGGAGCTCACTAGAGGAAGGATGACAACAATCTGCTGGTGAAAAGAAAACATTGGCCAGAGGGAAATTAGCAATGGAAGCCCCACCAGGTCAGTGCTGGGAGCAATGTTATATAAAATTTCACTAATGACTATGGCACAAAGAATAGGAGGTGGCTGACAAAATCTGCTGGCAAAGGTAAGAGGTGTTAGAAGGAATCGGAGGATCCCCAGTATTTGAATAATAGCAATGGGATAAAACTCATTAGTATGAAGTGGAAGTTTGTGGACTTACAGATTTCAAGCACTAACAACCGGGAGTCAGCATGTGGAAATGGCTGAGGGAAAGACTGCTTGAATTACTTTACCATAGGATGTTTCTCAGTTGCCAAAATTGTGTAACATAAACCAACAAATCAAATAAATAGAACAGATGCATTCGTAACATAGTACTGGAGGTATTTCCAGTAGAAACAAAAATCTGCCAGTGATGCTGTACAAGGCACTGGTGGCAACAGATCTAGCATATAATTTTGATTTTCCATTTCCTAGAAAAGATGGTAAAAGCCAGAAGAGGTGCAGAGGACAGCTACCAGGGCAATGAGAGGAACAGACGGTTTTTCTCAGAAGTGAACTATATAGGTTTTTCCTAGGAGGCTGTGATGCTTTAAAAATTATATGAAGAAAGAATCTGGAATTTTAAGCAAGATGAAAAAAAAATTAAAGTATTCAGAAAATGGGGCAATTTAGCACATTCTTTTCATCTTCTTCAGATTGAATTCACTCAGATGCAGACTGTAAAGCAACTATAGGAAAACTGCACAGGGATGAATTTCCTTTAACATATGCAGCCTCTCTTATGCAGAAGAATTTGAATGAATTCTGGCGTTTTTCAGAGATTTCTTCTGACTTCAGAAAAACGCTATTAATTTATAACTGCCCCTATGTACCCTTCTTCAGCTGTTTGAAAGCACTCAGTACTCTAATATTTAGGCACAGTGTTTTCATTTAAAGATAAAGGTGAAAGAAAGCATGTGGGAGAAAAAAAATCCCCAAAGGACTGAATTTTGAAAGGTTAATTCCAAATGCTGAGGGTGTAGTGTCCACAATCACAGAATCTTTTTGACTGTATCTGATATTATCTTTCTTTATAGCTGACAAATGTTAACATTAAAAAAATGAAAATGCCCTCTAGTTCTCTTCCCTTAATCTTAACACTGGATGACGGCTCCACTACATTAATATTTGCTCTGACTGTTCTTTTGACTCCCTTGGTGATTTGATCCATAAATCGCTCCTCTCTGGAGCCCAACAAAAATTACATATTTATTTTTCTACCAGGAGTTTATGTTCCTGAATTTTCAATGTGTTTTCCTGCTATAGTGATACAATGGTTCTGTTTTACTTAGCGTCTTATTTTTTGTATGCAAAACTTCTACAGTGGTGGGTCATCATCTCATATGGTGAAAATAACGACATTTTCAAAATGTATATTAAAAACAGTTGAACATCCAATTTACAGATTTTCTATGGTTCTGACACACATTTGTTTCAAATATGCTCTATCGACAGGTCTTCTATAAACACGCACAAATGACATCTTTTCAAATCACTGGTTTTTTTTCAGTAAACAAAAAAGAAGTACAAGGTTATGGCTCTATAATCTGGTATTAAATCAAACTAGTGCATCAACCCACACAGCATAAGAGAGCACCACTGGGAGATGTCTACCACTGATCTTCCTGCCTTGGAAGGCTTAAGATTACATAAATGCGTTCTCTTTCATTTAACCTACTCAAAGCCTGTCTCTTTGAATCAAAACTCATGTTGGCCACTCCAAATTATCAGGACACAACTTATCTACAATAGACTGCTCCAAAAGATTACTGACAAATTATAAGCAATTTCAGCTGCCTGTAAATGTTTCCTGTGGATCATTTTGACTGACCTTGAGATCAACCTTAAGCAATTCGGGTATTTGTCTTTCATATATTTCCCTAGTGGATATGAATATCAGTTGTATAAAAAATGATGGATGGTGGCAATTTCCTATTAATTGCTACAGAAAAAAAAAAAAAAATATCCTAGCACTTCTGATGGGTAGCACTGACCACAGAGAAAGGGGAACTGTATTTCAGATGAATATTTTCTCTGGCAATTTTTGTGTAAACAAGTCTTGAATGATGCCTTTGAATAGTTGTGAAAATGTGTCATTGGCAATTGTCCTAGAATTACAGACAGAGTAAGGGAAAGATGAAGTCACCTATCCAACAGAAGTAACGGCCAGAAACAAGGAGGAAAATATGCTATTTCTTTTTCCTCTTACAGTTTATCTTTATCTACTACAGGGAAGCTGAGTCAGTGATCTAAGATTATCAAGCTCAGTGAGTATTCCAGTTTCTGAATATTGACAGATATACCATCATCTTAAGTATAACTATTTATCATATTTCAGTGGCCACATTTTTACTATCGAACTACATTTTCAAGCAATTCTAGAAACTTTGAAAGTGAAAATTTAGGAACAAATGAAAATGCAGTATTTCCACCGAACAGCAAGTAAGCCCCAGTGATACTCAATTTCCAACAATGTTACTTGAGTGGTCTTTATTGAAAAACTTATGTAAACAGTTGTCTCCTGGTATATACACATTTCTTGACACACAAGAAATGTTCCTATGTTCTTACTAAAAGGAAATTAGATGCTAGCATACAGAAGAGAAAGAAATTATTATTCTCATACTAAATTCTTTAACCTGTGCATTACTTACTATTTTCTGGTTTCCTTATTTTAGGGATTTATAACAGCTAATCTTCATAACCTGTCACAAATCAGAGTAAGTATTTACAGAGTATTTGGCCATTAGTATCAGTTGTGAGCTAAAGCATAAGATAACATATTTTTTAACACTCTCATTTCAGCCATAGCTTGAAAGTCCGGTTCACATTAAGGGGTTTTGTAGCCTGAAGGATGGGAAATGAAGACAGCCTGAAGGAATGTGCTTCATGGTGATAGTTTCAGGGACAGTATTTTAAAGTTAAATTTAAAGCATTTAAATTTGATGCTCAAAGATGCAGATAGGCACTTAATAGTATTCAGAAAAATGACTGGGTTCCTGCTAGCTGAGATGCTTAAGTGTCTTTTTTTAAACTCAGCTGGGCATCTGTCTGCACGGTTTCTCTAGCTCTTCACTACTTTCAAGTAAATTCTGACCAGTGAAAACAGATTTTCTTCTTTTAAGTATCTGTTTTACCCTTTCAAATTCAGCTGTATGTCTGAGAGTGAGTTTGGATTCTGCCTTTCCTTCCATCACTAGTAATATAGGTTTTACAAGCCCAGAAATGCCCTTAGGCCTAGTTTTGGAACAGAGTGAACACTTCTTACAATGCTGCTCAAGAAATAAGAGAATCCCAATCATGTTTTGTCTGTGTTGTTCACCCAGATGAAACCAGAAAAGTACACAGGAGCACAAATCTATTCAGATGGTGACATGCTTCCTTAGTAAGTATTACTCTGAAACATACTTTAATAGAGAAAAGTAAAGATGTCTGCTTAAAGCAATATAATTCTTTTTTATAAGACACATTTCCTCTCTGTTAATTACTTTGAGAGAGACCTTTAAGAGCTGTCTGTGCTGCTAGATTTTAGGGTGCCACATTTCCGCACAGGCATTGATATTATGCTGGTAATGCTTTCCCCATTCACAATAAAGTCAGCACTGAACTTATATTGTCGGGTTATTTTTAAGATTTCTCTCCAGTCCTCCAGCTCTTCCATTCTTCTGAACAGAGATTCTCAGGGATTGTTCTCTGCCACGGAGCGTGGATATCTCTGGATTTCATATGGATCCCAGAATCCTTTTCAGCACACTTATTTCATCACTCCCTTTTACAGTCCTTTCACAAACTTTTTTTTGAATGAAAGGTCCAGGTGAGTGAGCAGAAATAAATGCTTTACAAGAGGAAAAGATGCAGCTGGAATACTGGGTTGATAGCTGAGACAGCTTGGTGTGGGAAAAACACTTGGTTACGAGTAGAGAGACATGGGTCAAGTCCAGATTTTGCTCAGGACCCTTCGTATGTGTAGGGTTGGCCTTCCTTAGCTGACCTTAATTGCATTATTTTTTTCTGTGCAATCTAAATAAAGCTTTTAATAGTTTAGTTTCAAGTAATAAAGTGCCATTCATGTGTGTAATTTATTACTAAGTACATTAATATTTATAGACAGAACTGAAATTCTTTAGCCAACATTAGAGAATTTTCTCAGTCAAGAAAATCATCTTTGGTCCAATTTATTTAGCAAGTGAGGAATTGTCTAATAGAAACCCTTTGCATGGTTGCTGTAGGTCAAGCTAAGCTGATAGAATAATAAAATGAAGTTGAGTTTTACTACATTCCCATCTCTTTTATAAACCTTTTGGCTCTGATGTCTGGCATAATGTTTCAAAACAAATCCAAGTCAGAATGTAATTCTTGGAATCATAAAATACTATGTAACTTAGAATTATCTTAACACGCTGATTTTAAAATTCAGTGGGGCGAAGTCATTTGTGCTCCCTCTCCACTGTGACTGGGATTAATTTAGCTGAATATTGTTCATTTGCTTTGTAAAAAGTGCAGCTGTGATTTTTCTCTGTGACTAAGAATATGATGGTATGGAAATTTTCTTGCACTCTCTGTATGGGTTGTAGGGAGCAGAACGGCTCCTATGCATATATCATTCCTCTGTTGAAGTAGGTCAGCATTGACTAAGCAAAGATACAGCATGAAAGAACATTTGTTTCTATGCCTTTAATGTACTGGCCAGCACAGTGGAGCATGTGAAGGGTTTATCAATTTAAGGAGTACAAGTGACCATTAAGTGCACATGTAAAAGATTTCTGTACATTAATTAGATACCTGCAATTAAGTTTGGAGAAAAATGTCAACTCTTTGTAAAATCTGAGAAACATTAGAGAAAGACAGCATGTGTCTGTGAATTAAAATGCCATTAAAATGATTATGACTTCAAAAAAAAAAAAAAAAAAAGATTCTGGAAGATGCTGAAGTTTGTTCTGTACAAAAACAGAATAAACAAAGTTCCAGCGTTTGACATTATCAAAGTAACACCTCGTATTTCCCATTCAATTGCATTCTGTATACATAGTTATTGCCATGTTCTTTCTCCAGCTTCACTTTTAGTCTTTGCTTTGGCTATGAATTTAACAACGCTTGTCATTAAAGATGTACTCTAAATCCCTTAGTCATAAACGCTGCAAAATGATAAAAGTTTAAAAGTTATAATTGAACATCCAAATAGCTCATAGTTAATGTGGATGAACAGATCACTGCTGATTGGCATGGAAGTCTTTCCTTGTATGAGTACTCATGGTTTCCAAATAACTGCTGGAAGTGTGTGTAACTTTAGGGAATGACAGAAGCTTTGCAATAGCAAATGTGAAGCTCTTGCACCACCAGGGTTCTTAAGCTTCCTTTATGTGTGCATGTCTTAGTCCTCTGTGTCTTTTTCTAAATATCTGGAACAAAGAGAGCTGACTCTACCCTACAGACAGACCATGTGGCTGCAGAATAGAGAAGGCAAGAGAGAAAATAAACCATATGGCCAAGTAAAATAAACCAGTGCTGGTTGAACATTAAAAAAAAGCACTCCCCAATATCTTATTCTAAACGTTGTAAAATTCATATCTGATTTCAAATAAACACACATTATTTTTCCCACGTATAAGCCAGCTGAAAGACTATGAGCTTGCATCCTCCCTGAAGAGGTCTTCAGAGTTACACTGTTAAGCCCATTATAGCTAAACCACACCTTGTCCATGCTATAGTCCTGTACTAGAACATGAAACCTCCTTCTATCCCATTGTCCTCTCGTCCTCATTCTTTTACCCTCAGAAGTCATGTGATTAAGCCCAGCCCTCAGCAGCTTAGTGTACTAAGGCGAGAAGCCTGGGATCTAGATTTCAAATCTCTTTGCTCATTCAAATTATCCATCAGATCAGTTGGGATTCATTCAAGCCATGACATTTAGGAAGGCCAGACTAACATTCTTCACTTGGTGGAGGATGAAGGGTAGTATTTCCTCCGAGCAGTGTCCTGGCACATGGGAAAGCCTTCCCTGTAAAGAGTACAGTCTGTGGGAGTGCAGGTAATCTGTGAATGAGGGGATGGCTGACTGTGGGGAACAACTATGTCATGCGGGGTGCTTGTGAATGAAGATAAATTGTGGCAGGGTACTTGGGATTTATGCATATAAAGTAAGTATCCCATTAAGTATGGGTGTGTGATAAATTATTTAGTATTCTAGAGGTACCCAGTCAACACAGCTGTGTGGAAATCTGCAGAAATCTACCAGTAAGATCTTACAATAAAGAATGAGATCTTTTAATATAAAAAAAAAATTCTGTAGAGTTCCCAAAGTCAGATGCAATTCTTTATGAATTTACCCAAGAGTTTCCTAGGAAGGAGAATCAACAGACATGATGAGCAATGGGATAAAGGAAACAGTAGCTGCATTTGCATGTTGCTCAGAAAATTAAGACCGTGTGCTATGGAGATGGCAGGGCTGGAGAACACCAGGTCTGTGCTCCCATGCAGATCTACAAAGGAGAACACGGAAGGACAGCCGACAGTAGGAGAGCCAGGACTGTGGGTATTTTTGTGTGGAGGGCACTGAACAGAGAAAGAGTCAGAAGGTGGAGATAGCTGGTGAAATTTGGAAAGATGGACACATTTTATTCTTCATGAGAATAAATCTGAAGGGAAATACCGAGAAGCAGGATGAAAAATGTATGATCAGATATGGTATTAGCAGAAAGGAAAAGGACTGTAGGAAATACAAAGAGAAAGAAGATTCAACAGAAAGGTCATGTACAGTAGCAAGCTTTATATATATATTTCTTAGAAGACGCTTGGTCTCAGTACGTTAAGCTAAATAAGAAATTTGAAGGTAAAAAAAGAAAAGAAAAAGAAATGTGAGGAGAAAGACCAGTGGGCTTAGGGGACAGGGGCCATCCCCTGCAGTTTGCCCAGGGCAGTGCAGTGCCCAGGGCAGTGCAGTGCCCAAGGCTGGCCCCAGGTACGAAGTAGCATTTGCATTAGATGGTGATTTGTGAGCAAACACATCTATTCTAATCATTATTTTAGCCTTTGGCTCTTGTATTCAAGAACTGTCACGTCTTTTGAAATGTGTTTACAGCTTCTGACACACATCCTGTCATTGTTGTAGGGCTTACAGTAATTCTGATCAAGGCCTTTGTTGTTAATGATAATGAAAGCCAATACATGGGCATCTTATCCAATCATCTTAATAATGGTCTGTACTGGGTAGTGACTTATAATGACTTTGTGTAACATGGATTTGTTCCATGGCACTATTACAGTTTTTTAATTATTATTATTATTTGAGTGAACTGTACTGATTCAGATATCAAGAAAATCTTGGATTTCTGTACTGTTCACTTAGGCTCCATGCCGTATTCCATTTTCCTTGACTTCCCAATATTATTTATCATTTCAATAAATGTCACTGATCCAAAAGCCATTGATCAGAACTTTCAGGTAAATCGATTGAGAGGGAGAAAAAAACATAAAGCAAAACAAATCCACAGACATCCTATAAATAAACACATCAAACTCTTCCCTTTTCAATGAGCTTCTATGGTGATTCTTTTCATTTTAACAAGTTTTTACATGTTGAAATGACAAAGTCATTTGTCAAGTTATCAAATAATATTTAAGAAAGCCCTAATGCTACTTATTCAAGCTAGGATCATTTTTCCATGGAGATATCTGTCTTGCTTTCTCAAATTCTTGCTATCTTTCTCACATTGAGTGCTTATTGGTTACAATAATGGAAACAAAAATACTATATGCTTTTCCTCTTGGTATAATATATCCTGACAGAGGAGATGCCTAGGCTTCTGTTCTAGGAAAGTGTCTTCCCGTAATGTTCATACATCTGCCTGTAACATCACAGGCCAACAGGCTGTATGATCCTTTAGAATTACAAGCTGAACTGCAGCACTTAAACTTTATTTGAAAAGCACTGAATTTGTTTTAAGTGAATACATAAAAGTAGGGGGAGGGCAACTAATCAGTATATTGTTATTTTGACACATTTGGTTGCCTTTTAGAAAATGCATTCATAATTTTCTGTTTGACGTGATCTCAGCATCCAGTAAAAAGCTGAGAATTTTTCATCCTACTGACAGGACTCCATTAATAAAACAACAATCTTTTGTGTGTAGTAATCTTTAATCTTATTTTGTCACACACTTCTCAGTAGCATTTCCACTCGTTTTACAGTATAATTTATGGCACTGAAACAACTCTCTGCCCTGAAAAAGGTCAGTCTGTCAAGGTTTACTTGTCTTTGAAGAAAAGTAATAGAGCATTATTTATGAAGCAAAGAATACGCTTCAATACTTTAATCAATCAGAAAGATACTTGCATTATTGTATCTTTTGCCAAAAAATATCATGAGCAAAGGATACATCAACCTTGCATTCTCTTTTATGTCGCAAAAAGCCTTTTACCTTTTATGTCTCCTTCTCCTTTTGTGTTTACTGCAGTATGAAAATAACAAGGCTGATGATGTCTGATATCTGGAAACAATTTGTAAATTATGAGAATAGAGATTGATCTTATCTGAAGAGTAGAGAGTCTCCGGACAGATTAACTAGAGCTATCCACTGTGCTCATCACAATAAATTCATCTGATAAAATGTTGGGGGTTTGGGTCATGTGATGTAAACTAACATCCCTAGAGAGAAAACTGCAAAGGTTTGAAGGACCTTTAGGGTACCTCAAAGATGGTAGGCATAAGGCATAACCACATTTGGTACCCATATGTTTTTAGACATCATCATAAGCACAACT
>NW_009193637.1:104537-111238 GCF_000690835.1 Fulmarus glacialis | reverse complement strand
ACAAATTAGTAGTTCATTAGAGAAAACAGTCACACTTTAAATTAAGTCTTTCAAATAAGAATTTAATTTAGGTTTAGTAAGACAGCTTTATGTGAATGAAATGCCAATACATTATTTAAACTGTTCTGTTGATGTTTAACAAGTGTGTAATAAGATACATATTATCTATTAAATGTTAGATACTAGCAAGTATTTTTTGTTAATTAGTCCCTATCTGACAAGAAATATCTATTACAGCTGGGATGAGTTACTTCTTGCTTAAATTTCTACCCAGTGAAATCTCTTTCCTTCCCAGGAAGAAAAGAGATTGTCACCTATCTGCATAAGGTACTTGGTTACTAGGTGAAGCCCTCTGCTTTTTACTCTTACTATACCATCAGCTTTACTCACAGAGTTCCTGTTCTGAAGAGATGGACATTATCTCTTTCCTAAATCTCTGTTGCAGCCCAGACAAGGCTGACAGAAACCTGAACTCTGCCTGAATCCTCATGATAAGTCAAAGCAAATTAGATGTCTGTACTACACGTAAGTTCACCTGGGAATCACTGAGTCCTCTTTTACACGTTTGAGTGCCTGAGCACTCATAAGGGAAGCAAATGTCCTAAACCTTAAGACCAGATCCAAAGTAGATGGAAAATATCTGCAACACCATCATCAAGATTTCTCAGTACTTCTGTATCTTAAGATGATGATTAGAAGATAAAAGACCATGCAGATATGTGGGCTAATATCTCCACCAACACACTTTCTGTCAGATCGATATCCAGAAAGGAAGCACTGGCAAAGGTGCAGACAATGTTAATATTTCCCATTGATTTTTTATACTCTTGCTGGATATGTAGATTCTCAAGGTGAGCAGATGGTCCTTTCACAGTTAGTGAAGACTGCCACCTCAGTTAAGTCTAATAAACTAAATTTTGGGTGGCATACTACCTAACCATATGAGACATTTAAGTATGGCGGATCTAGACTCTTTCTCTGGTTGGTAAAAAAAGATTTGCCTATTTTACTTCTGATAAAATAGTTTTTAAGATTTAGCATACATGATAAGGTGTATTACGTCTTTGTAGGACACCTGATTGCAGACCTATTTGCAGTAAGCAAGTCTATTATCCTGCAAAGATGAATGTATGCTGTGAACTTTGCTTTCTGCTAATGATGGTATTTTAAATTACCAAATGTTGTGTAACACAAGAAAGAGGGGAATGGTAATACTGATTGCCAAATAAATATAGGGCTGTACAGAGTGCATTGAATTAAATAGTGGCATAAATGCTCGCCTGATTGTGACCAGGTAATAGTTATGAAATATGAAATAAGAATCATATTAAGTGCACTTGAAGTGCCCCAAATACCCGTGTACCTGAACTGAATCTGTACTAACAGTTACAGAACTCCAAAGCAAGAGAATTTTGTTTTGAAGTACAGCTTCTAAAGTCAGAGCTGATACGAATGATGATGAATATTAGTAGCCAAATAAAAATGAGTCAATAGGGTGTTAAAAAGTGTGACATACCTGAGCACTCTCAGGGACAGATGGACGACAACAACAGTGACCAGATCTCACAGTAGAGGTTGATATGAATAGGTATGTGAATGATTTTAAAACATCAGTCGTGACTGAACAGGACCTTGCAGATAAAGGTAAGCATGTGTTAAATTGGTTTGGTATAATACGGGCCAAATTGTTCTGTGCTTTACAAGAGCAATCTCTAAAGCACAGTGCTAATGTGCGGTGTTGCACTTCAAGTGCTAGTGGCATGGAGCCGAAATGTCATAGCCAGCTCATGATCCAGTGGTCTGCTGTTCTTTTGTCACAGTTCTGTATAATTCCTCTGTAAGCCAGAATCCCCTGCAATGAATGAAAAGCTTCCAGGAACTCAAATGGGACTTGGAACAAATCCCTGGAATATGACACCTGCTTTTCACATTCAAATTAAAATTAAAAAAAAAAAAAAAAAGAGAAAAACAATTACACAGTTAAAAAATCTATTACAAAACAACTTTATAAAGACTTTCTTAGGTTTCCCTTCATATTTGTACATATCTTCCAACATACCATTTAGATCTTGCAGAATACGTCTTTGTGAAGTGTTACCAGACTTTAATTTTCATTGACTATTTCCATTTCTTTCCAATTCTAGACGCCTTTTGCATTTCAAGATCTAGTCTGTAGATGTAGTTCAGATCAGGACTGCGTGTTAAACCATTTTCATTACAACTTTCATCCTTCCTGTCCACCTCTTTTCTATTATGTACTGGGCGGAATTTTTCTAAGTAAAACCAGACATTTCAAGAAGGGAAATTATTACCCTCTGCAAAGGTGTGTTAGATTTTTTCTTCAATTGTGCTTTCTGTTTAAGAAAAATATACCAGGAGAATATGAAAAGGAAATAGAAGTGTGAATGACATAAGCAAGGGCTGCATTCTGTGTGATAAAGATAGTAACAAGAAAGGGTCTGTTGGTTTATACTGTTTCCCATCCTTGATACAATCATTGTCTCAAGAACAGATTCATATTCTGCATCATTTTCTGTTACCTTTATAGTCTTTCTTACAAGAATGAGGAATGAAAATTTTAATGCCTCATATATTCTGTGAATTACTGTAGGCGAGTATGCTGTACTACTTTGATCTTTCCTATATTCTGCGGTTTGATTGGGTCGTGATGTGAATGGAAAGCAGCACAAAACAAATCACTTTCTGAGAGAACAATTGCAATGCGAATAGGTGCAGAAAGAAAAAGGTACCAGTTCAGCCCATTCCATTATGCAGTAGATTGGGTAGAAACAGAGTTCAAATATCTGCTTTTAGAGGTACTAAAGATTATCTCAATTTTTGGGTTAACCAACCTATCAATTCCTAGCAAAAATTTTGACTGGGTGCTCATAATCTGAGTATAACTGTATAGACTTAGATCCAGCATTGCTTTATCAAAGTTCAGCAGTGCTATAGCACAGAAGTAACGGGGAGATAAAGAAAGACATAAAGGAAATTAAAAGATTAAAAAAATAATAAAACAGTTGGAGAATTAAACATGTCTTAACTGCCTTAAAAATTCTGCATCACGTGTGTAGTCATAACTGGAAAAAAACCAAGCAGGAGGAAACACAGGGGAGAGGCTGAGGCAAAGGGGAGGTTGGGTTGCCCTGGGGCAGAACTACCCCTATACATTTCCAGCTGCCTGTAGCAGAGAGGGTTTTCCCACAGTGGGCAGTGACGCCGTCCCTGCCTGCCCCATGCCCTGCGCTCCCTCATCGGCCGGAGCACGGGAGTCAGAAATCACGAAGGCTGACAGCTTGTGCCTGTAATGGGGAACAGCGTCTCCAGCAAACATCATGGGCACCTGACTTCTCCTTTCCTCTTTCACTGAACCCTTTCTGCAGTCAGCCCTGGTTTTTGTACAAGTGGTATGTGGTTTTGTTACAAGCAAATGCGCCAGGGTGCACTGTATTTGGGAAACTACATGGGCAGTTTTTAACACTGGGGAACATCTACCATGAAAAATATTGTTTCAGGCTTGCTTGCAGCAACGAACAAAATGGAAGGGGAGGAAGAAGATAAAAAATTATGAACAGCTTGCTGCTACTAACCATATCCATGATTACAGCCAGCCATTTTTGAATAGGGCAGAAATATAGATTGCGTTGTATTAGAGATATGAAGCAAGCTTTTCCCTGGGTCTGAAACCAACAGATGGTTGTGCCAGGTTTTTAACTGTGGCACTTACAACGTTTGTACATCCATCCTCTGCCACATCCCTGTGCTTATATTCCATATCTCTGTGTACTCATTTCCCTGTTCAGTGGGATTTGCATAAGTACATTTTAAAGGCAAAAATTTTGCATCTATATTATATCTAAATCTATGACATACAGAAGCTAGAGCTCTGAAAAGATTTTAAAGAGTTCTTTAAATGTTCACTTCACTACTTAGATTTTAATATATAGCAACAGATCAAAACTGTGACATAATTCAGAATATAACTCTGATAGACTTGATATACAGTTGTTTTATGTAGTTATCTTGTAAGTATTCTCACAAACTGTGTTTGCTAATCTGTGTGAAAATAGTACAATAAAATCTGTCTATCTCTTCACGAACAAAGACAAAGCTACCACACCTCCCATGAAACCACAATGTCACATTTGAAACCATAGTGTCACACAGCCTCCCCTTTGCCTCAGTCTCTCAGTCTCTCAGTCCTCTCCTCCCTTTTCATACATGCACATCTACTTTAATAGTGAAGAGAATGAGTGCTCTATCAGACACAAAAGAGATTTTTTCTTCAGGATGCCTAATGCATATAACAAATACTAGTGGTTCTCTATTTCCAAACTGAAAAGCAAATGTCTGTATTAAAGTGATGGACTGCAGACAGCATAATATGCTAAAATAAAGCCATGGTTGTTTGTACAACATTTCTAATACCTTTACTTTCTTTACCATGACTGTTGCTAAAATCTTTGAATACTGGAAGCTTCTCCATTCTGACTTGCCTATGACATAGATTGCTGTATTTCAGGCTTTACAACCACCTGTGTATATTACTAGTCACGCAGAAAAATCTTTTCTTAGCTACTCTTGACTCAGGCATCACGGCCAAGCAGTGCACTACATCACATACCCACATTGTGTTGAGGTCATTATGTCCAAATAACACAAGCAAGGGCTTTTACTCTAGATGTAGGGCTGCTTCCATGCTGAATCTGGTCTCTGCAACAATTCTTTCAATACAAATCAAATTATATCTGCCTGGCACTGTTTTATCTACATACCTTGAAATGTCCACATTTCTTCCAGTTTCCTTTCAAAGATTCCTCTCTTCTTCCTTCATCCCATCTTTGACTTTTTGCTTTCTCATGTCTTATTCTGCAGTCTGTTTCCTAATTACCATTAAAGTAGCCTTTTCAATTTGTGTTTGCAAAAACCTACAGAAATTTATCTGAAAAAAGATAAACTTGGCAAACCTTTGGCTAAAAATTTTTTGGCATGATTAAAAATAGACACATTTTCACTTCTTTATTTTGTTATGACTCTATGAGCCCAGAGAGATGTTGGGGTTTTTTTTTTTCGCTTTTCCCATCTTGTCTCTTTCCCATCTTCCCATCTTTCCATTTCAATTTCTGACTTCAGTGTTTTATTCTGAGATTTTTTTTTTCTTTTTTGTTTCATTCCAGCATTGTACCTTTAGTATTCAATTTTATTTTGACTTAGTGATGGGATATTTCCATTACTCTTTCATGCTGCCCTATTTTTATTTACTTTGTATTCAGGTGAGTATGCATCATTTAAAATTGCTTCAGTGTCGCCACTTGAAGTCACACTTGAAGTCTGTCCTCATCAGGAAGAGCTTATTAATTTGTTGGTTTGAAGATGTGCGTGGCTGCAGCCCAGAATCAGAGCAAAGACCATGTTTGGTGAAAGCAATATAGGAAGTGAAACCACTTAGAGAGAGTCTCTCGGCATGGCAGACAGGTATTGTTTTTCTGTTACCCCCACTGTGGTGCTGGACTGATATTTCGTACTGTTCACAAGACAGAAATTATCCATTTCATTCACTTTCCCACTACAAAACTTGTCCTTTCCCTTCTGCACTGGAAAAGGCGCAGTAAAGTAGCAGTACTCCCCAAAGGCACTTTTTATGCCAGTTCCAGCAGGCATGTCAACTTCCCCAGCCACAGCCTGGGCTACAACAGTGTTCCTGAGAACTGGCAGCATGAGGCCGGGCAGCAGCACCCTTGTTTTGTGGACTGTCCCACAGGTTAGCTCTTGCGGAAACTGGCTAGGTAGAAATACGCTGGTAGGAAGTCTTCAGAGCAAAATCTGGGAGATAAAGGTATGGTAGATCCAGCAAATTAAGAAGAAAGGTATGTGTGGTACAGCTGGCTGGGTGCAGCAGATAATTTTGAAGAGGGAGAAAATAAATAAAAAAGACTTGAGTGATCCTCAGACAACAGAAGTTTGCCTCTTTAAACCACCACAGCAGCAAGCTATGGTCTAGGCTATCCAACCATTGAACTGTACTTGGGTACGCTTATTTTTGGAAATGACACTTCTGTTAGTCTGAGAGCTCATACTGGAAAAAACGTCATGATTTTTATCTCCAAGAAACGTGTTTTTTTAACAGGAAGTCTACTGAGGAAGCACGTAGTGCTCCTATGGTGTATTTAACTTTGACACCACCACTGCAGTTTTTCATTGCTGGGGATGCTGGGAACAAACGTGTATCATACATGAGTTCTCTAAATGAAGTTAGTGAGGGTTTGTGATCTGTTATCTAGGGATAACAGATATGCTAGAACATATGAAAGGCAATTCCAGAGCAAAACCTGTAAAAACTTAGTTCAGGAGAAAAATCAAAGACACACCAAGTTTGTTCAAGGGTCAAAGGGACTGCGCCAGTTCTCTCCAGGATTCAAGCTAAGTCAAAATAACTTAGTGGAACCTTTTCAGAACAAGCAAAAATATTGTTGCAAACATCCTACAGACAGCTGGGAGTGAAAGCCACTGAAGCCAAAGTGATTCTGGCTTCAAGCCTGCTTCCAATATGACGCTCCTGCTTCAGAGGCTCTGTCACTGTGGTCTGAGGTGGTGAAGCCTGGACTCCCCCATTTTCCTAGAAAGAGGGATCAGATCTTTGTGATATCATGGGAAGCACAGTATAACGTAGCCGGAATAGCTGGGGAAGTAAAATGGTA
>NW_009193637.1:25984-104526 GCF_000690835.1 Fulmarus glacialis | reverse complement strand
TATGCATGTAAGGTACGGCTTAGTCCCTCCTATTAACGATGCCATTTAGCCTAACCTTCCTCCTGCAGTGCTGCTGCTATACTGTTTCCAGTATTGGAGAAAGCTCATTCAGTACTAGATTTTGGATGCCAGCACTATGCTGCATTGCAGCGTAAGTATGATCTCAGTGTACTAGAAAGAACATTAGATGATGGAAAACTAATGAGAGGTGGAATAGGAAGCAGTGGCGGCTCAAAAACATTAGCAGCTCTCTCCAAAACGAGTTGTGCTTTGTTATACAAGACCAAGAACCATTAGTTCTATTCACCTTTCCCCTTAGATAAACAGCAGACAGTGAAACAACGGGATGTTGCTGCTATGTCTGGGTGACCTGTGAACCACTGCAAAAGGCTTGAACATGGCAGAATGCTGCCTGATGGGCAAGAGGGGGGGCTCCTTCCCTCTACACATTCAACCACCTCCTTCCCTGCTATTCTGTGCCTTTTCATCTCACCTCTCAGGGATATTACTCTGTATTGTCATGTGAAAAAGACAAATTCCTGCACCTTTCTCACTCTCACGCCTGTACTTCAATGAAATTGTAAGACAAAATGGCTACTCTCATCTTCTGACTTCTGAACTCAAAATAAACCTGAAGAAATTTACTTCTTAATTTTCATAGAATCATAGAATAGTTTGGGTTGGAAGGGTCCTTTAAAGGTCATCTAGTCCAACCCCTCTGCAATGAGCAGGGACGTCTTCAACTAGATCTGGTTGCTCAGAGCCCTGTCCAGCCTGACCTTGAATGTTTCCAGGGATGGGGCATCTACCACCTCTCTGGGCAACCTGTGCCAGTGTTTCACCACACTCATTGTAAAAAATTTCTTCCGTATACCTAGTCTAAATCTACCCTTTTTTAGTTTAAAACCATTACCTGTCACAACAGGCCCTGCTAAAAAGTCTGTCCCCATTTTTCTCATAAGCCCCCTTTAAGTACTGAAAGGCCGCAATAAGGTCTCCCCAGAGCCTTCTCTTCTCCAGGCTGAATAACCCCAACTCTCTCAGCCTTTCTTCACAGGAGAGGCGTTCCATCCCCCTGATCATTTTCGTGGCTCTCCTCTGGACCTGCTCCAACAGGTCTATGTCTTTCTTGTGCTGAGGGTTCCACTAGAAATGTCTTAACTACATTTTAATGCTGATAATTCAAGATGTTTGAATTACTCAGTCATTTCAATATATGAAAAGCAGTTAGGAGGCAGACATTTTGGTTTCATCAAAAAATCCAAAATTCTGATTCTTCACCTTTTCATATTATAGCAATATCACCTTTGTGAGATGAATATTTCATTTTCATTCTTTGTAGCATATTTTTTCCATTTTTCCAAGCATTCTGGAATTATTTATTTATTAAATGTAATACAGTTATTGCATGTCACATTTTAAAATCATCACTTTAAGAACTTAATTTGCAAGCACTTTTGCACTTTACAATTTAGTCATATAAGTAGTGTACTTGAAATCAACAATACTATCCTTGTAAGTCTTGGTTGAGATGAATCATAATATCAGGCCTGATGATTTTATTTTAAACATGTATACCATTCACGTTGGAGCTGTATAAGACTGTTTGAATTAGCCTACAAGCTCCTCAGGGCAAGACACATGTCTTTGTCTACATCTGCAGAATGTGAACAGACAGTTGGCTCCCGATAAATAATACAATATAATTACCTAACTATAAGATGCAGAAATTTGCAAGGAAATGAAATTTCATGTTGCCTGTAGAGAAATGCTTAGAAAACACATTTCAAGAAATGAAAGATAGAGGACAAGAGAAACAATTGTTTCACCTTACAAAATCCTGGGGTTAGAGGTTCAAGGATGGGCATTGTCAAATTAATTCCATTTAGTTAGCATGGCACTAAAATGAACTGTGAAGATTTCTAGGGATTAATAGTAAAGAAATTGAAACCTTCCTCTTTAAAAAAAAAACTTTTCAGGTTTGTACCATTCCCTTTTGCTAGAGATAAGAATTCTGCTTTACTGGCTGTCTGTAATCAAGATGATGTGACTTTTACTGGATTAATATCTCCCTCTTTTCCTAACTAATCTTCTCTAATAGAAAAGGAAGATATTTTGGGGTATAAAAAAACACTCTGGGGGATTGGAACCGGTCATAAGAAAAAGTAAAATCATTGTGGCAGGATATATAGAGGTGTTAAAATCTTACACACAAATTCATAATCATGGCATACAAAAGGCTTTTTTTCCTGTGATATGGTTTTCACTTTATTATCTCTTTGCTAAGCAAATGCAATACACTCTTGTAAAATTTACACAGAAACATACCAAAAAAAACCATACACCAAAGCCAACTCATAGATATCCAAACGATAACTCTCCAAATCAGCTGCCTGCCCTTCATGTCCCAGGAAATGACTCATCCTGAGAGAAAATAGCAGATTTTAGGTGCTACTGTCTTTCAGCATTTCCACTAGCACAACCACCAAATTCCTGTTGGGAATGAAAAGATGGCATCCTGGTAAAAGTACAGAGCAGTCTATTTATCCAAGTAGTGCTGCTTTCTCACCCAGCTTCATTCACTTTTTGACTTTATAGAGCTCTCTGTTTAAAACTTGTCACTATTTTTATCTTTGTAACCATATTCCCTAGAAATCTTCTGCTCAGGAAGTTCGACTTTTCTGTTATAAACACCTGTGTAGGAAGTCATGGGTCTAGAATTAAGTTAGATTTCTGTTTTATTTTATCTTGCCCATTTTTCTACTTATAAAGGTTTGCTAATTTTCCTATCTCAGAATCCTTGGAGATATTAAGGGTTTGACTTGGATGGATTTCATCCATCTGACTATCATCTGTGTTACTCTTCAAACATTAAAATCAACACAGTTTCTTCTAATGAGGTCAGAATTAGACAGCTTCTACACATCTGCTATGCTGTCAACTTTCAAAGAGGGATAGAGACAAAAAAGAGGCCTACAGAACTGGGACAAAAGGAAGATATGCAATCCCAATCATGATGTAAGAAGGGGAAATGGCTATCGTAATTAATGCTATAACCAAAATTTGCTAAAACCATTCCAGCTATCAGCATAGAAATTTGACGCAAGTAGCCAGTGTGAAGTCAAGGCAAGATGACAGGCTAACTCATACTAAGCATTATTACATCCATGACTTCCCACTCAGCTTTGACCAGTGCAGAAATTTACCCTCAAAACACTGGAGAACCTGCCTTTTCTCAGAGACAAGTAGAAAATGGATTTCTGCAAGGAAATGGGTGTCAGCTCAGCATTTGCTTAGATTTATTCATAGATTAAGGCATGTGAGGCCAGAAGGGATTATTAGATAGTTTAGTTTGACCTCCTGTACATCATAGGTCATTAAGTTTCATTCAGCTTCCCCCTTATCAAGCCCAACAGTTTTGTGTTTTGTTAAAACACCTTTTTTGCTCAAGTATGAGGTATTTATTTGAAGATATGCAGAGACAGAAAAGCTGCCATTCCACTTAAGGTTTGGTTCTAACAATTTATGACATTCTTTAAGAAGCATTTATTTTTAATTGGAATTTTGCTTGCCTTATGCTTTTGTTCCAGTTACACCTTTCTCTGTTAGATTAAATTACCTATTAGTATCTACTATTTTCTGCCCAGTGCTTAGGGTCTGATCAAGATCTTCGAACTCTCTCTTTATTAAAGTGAATAAACCAGACTCTTTAAATGTCTCACTGTGAGGTATCTTAGGACCTATAATATTTTTGTATTCCAATTTTCGCTCTCCAATTTCTGTCATTTTCAGAAGTGTGGAGTTAAGGATTAGCCTCACCAGGACTGTACACCAGACTCTCACCTGACTACTTTTAATTACTTTTCCCATTATTTATCCCCAAATCATAATCAGTCCTTTCTTCCACCGTATCATCTACAAACTCATATGCAACCACATATCCACTATATTTTCATGGCTTTACAATATATGTATCTGTCCTCTAACTCCCCCTCCAATCTTCATATAAATATACCGTACTTCCTTGCCTCTGAATGTATAACTTTGCACTTAGATGTATTAACTTTTTTGAAAAGATCTCCCTCATCAAGTATGTCTGTATGCCCAAGCTCCACCTACACAACAGGTTCTAAGAGCAGAAGCAAAATGATGGTGGTTATAAATAAAGGTACAGAAGATCACATGTCAACTCCTGCCTGTAATATATATTATCAGTATAGTGACAAAACAAAACATATTAAAGAATTCACAAATTATATTCTTACAGAAACACAGACAGCCTCATACCAGAACAATAGAAAAGCAACATCTAAATGGACCTGCAAATACATGCAGATTACTGGGGGCTTGGTTGAAGATCATCCAGTCCATGCAATGTTGGTTTCCTCTTTGTGAAAGTTCAAGCCTCAAAAGAAGGCAGCCATATGTCATACCATGGTATGCAGCTGGGATGTGCCTGGGAGGCACGGTGAACGCAGGAGCTTGAAAACATGGTCAGATCCTCTATTTTGGACATTTATAATGCTGTCCAAAGACCCAGAATCGGCATGCTAGCCATGCATGCCTTTCTATGTCTGTGATTCCTCCTTCCATAAGTACTTTTAAAATTAGCATTTCACAATTATTCATCAAAGTTAAATCCATATGATATGGATAGACTGATTTCTTGGCCAACTTTATTTCTATCTCTGCTCATTGGTTTGAGAAATATGCAGCTCAGATCATATCTATATCATCTTTGAATCAACATTCTCTCTCGTATGCACAAGACAGCTAATTTTACATACTGAGTCATTTCGGGATTATTGTCCTGCACTTAGATAATGCTAAGAAACGATAGAAGTGATAGAAAAGAAAGTCAATCCTGAGACACCTAAACAGTCAGCTTAAAAGAAAGAGAGACTTTCAGAGTCAACCAGGAGGCCTGTCAAAAGATAACTGAGCCAAAGAACAAGAGTGGCCACAGCTACCCCTCCTTTCACTGTGCGAGGTTTCCTCTGGTCTGGATCATCTTCCCTTCCAGCTGCTTGATAGCGTGGCCATTGGAGTCAGCACCGATTTTGGCACTGACCTCAGCTGGAATGACTGCGGAGCGGAGACCTCCTCTGCTAACCCTGGCGTTTGTGCTCGTGCTCTCACTTCACACAGGCTTCTGAAAAGTACAGTGGTTGTGCTGCGCTCTCCTCAGCGGTGGGCTTTACGAAGAGCTCAGTCGTTGGAGGTCATGACGGCCACTGCCTTGGAGATAAGCCGGATAGTTTGTCGGGTATGGCACGATGTTAGTTGTTTGTGTGGATTTTCAGATGTATTGATGCCGTAGCAATGACATTGTTCTAAGTGTGCTTAGAGCTCAGGATAAGTCCTTGAAATGAGAGTGAAATCAACTGTCTCATACATACACAGGGGGGACCTAAACATTAAACAAGATACAGGCACAAAGTGAGCTTTAAATAATGCAAAAGCCACATGAATTCAGTGTTGAGTGAAATGGAAGAAAAGGTGTTAAATCTTGTCTTGGTACCTTTATTCCCAGCTTGTCTACTGCTAAAGTTTACCCAGTGAGATGACTTTCTCAGAGCCCTTTGTATATTGTAATAAACTGTTTCTGCCTTTATCTGACTGCTAGAGCTCAGATAGGAATGAGACTGCCCAATAAATGCATTAGACTTTGAATGTGCTGTCAACCTTCACTCCATTCTGCAGAGAAATTTCATGATTTTTTTTTTTGTTTCATTATAGCTATTGCATGTGGGATCAACCAGGTTTTGTATTTTCCCCAGCAATCACTGTAGTACTATTGGATTGTTTTGCTTTCCTGTTGTTAGAAACAGCAGCCATAATGTCTGTCTTTGTGTTACTATTATTTCGGTATATTCATTTTTTCTATATCTTTAAATGTACCACCCATCTAACCCAGTTACTTTTTAATTCAGAAAATTCTACTGCAGCTCAAAGAAGAAAGAAATTATCATCACACAGTCAGAAGAGCATGCCTTTTTATTAAAAGAAAACAAACAACTGGCCTATATAAAATGTAATCAACTATACTACTAAAAATCAAAATAACTACTTTGCAATTTTAAAGAGGGCTTATAATTCTGCGTAAAAATGATTTAAAGTAATTTTAATAAATATTTTGCCAGTGTGGGTAGGTATAACTCTGCTTGTCAGCACATCTGTATTTTTCTCTCATCTAATAAACTAGCTAGGACAGTGCAGCAAAGGAACATTACAATATTAACAATGTTGCTGGAAAACTCTGTGCTTTAGAATGAATTAACTTTCACTGCACTGCAGAACATACAAAGTGAAATTGGCTCAGCTCAGAATAGCAAGTTTAACCCCTTAGGAGCTGCTAAGGTCTATGGTTTTTTAGCAGCCCTGGCATGGGAATCATGGAAGTAGCAGATATAATTGGCAAATTTGGAAAAGCAACTGCCTAGGAAAAACCTGAGAAAACATTTTTATTTTATACAACAAAAAAAAATGTTGCAATTTTGTATTCCAGGGCATGTGCCAAGAGACAGCAGTCAGGTTCCAGAAATACCAGGGGGTTAATGTTGTGGGAGTAGAACTGAAACCTGTATCTTGTTATTCAAATATTCATTCACAATGCCAGAAAGAACAATCCTCTTCCGTGGTTGCACCCAGGTTTTGATTTTCCTTCTCTTAAAAATTTATCAGCTAAATGACTGAAGAATGATTCAGTGAAAATCTGAGAGCTGCTTAGGACTTGGCCCCTTCTGCATTGGTCCATGTAGAAAGGTTTGTTGGAGAAGCTTTCATCATCCCACTGACTTCCATGGGATCTCCTTAGACACTTTTTCTCCCAGGGGTGAGAATACCGTGTGTGGCAGCTGCTTTTGTGATATGGCCAGGAAAGCATGAATTGGGACCACTTAGTGCCTTTTGCACAGATGATAATCTTTTTATTACTACCATACTGGTCTACAGTCAGTCTAGAGCTAAAAGAGAAACATTCTGGATACCAGATTTAAAAAAAAAAAAAAAAAAAAAAAAAAAAAAAAAAGAAAAACAACAAAATAAATAATCAAGACTATTTTTTCACTGAAACAAAATAAAATGTATTGAAAGTATTATCTTTCTGTTTGTATCATGGAAGGAATTTACTGGAAGTTTGGGGTGTTGGGAAGGCTGAGGTGTTATCATTTTACATGATATCTGTTTTACATATTTCCTGGTCAAAAACTGCCAAATCCCCAGACTGAGATGCCTCACACAGGTCAATTTTCTTCTTTAAACTTTGCACTAGTAATTTTCTCCACTTCTAAACAATCGCTATTCATTTCAAATGCCATGGGAAAGCTGGAGAGGGTGATATGTCTAATACTGCTGAGTTGTTGCTCATCCTTAAGGTTTGTTTTTGTGGTTTTCTAATCCGTGGCTTTTGTATTTTCAAATACTCATAGCAGAGTAAATATATTCTAATGTGATGCTTTTTACTTGGTCTATTCACTCAAGAAAATTAAAGCAGACAAATGTATATATATGAAGAAAAAATAGAAACTCACTTGGTAAAGTGAGTTGCAAAGAAACGTTAACGCATTAAGTACTAAAGTGAAAAGAGGCAAGTAAAGTCCAACCCTGATCCATTCTTGCTAAAACCTCCAGTTGTATAATTTCCTACTGTATTTTTCCTTAGCCACCTCACAGCCTTACTACACTTATCAAAATTCAAAACTTGCAGTGCTCCATTGGTTTTACATTTCCAGAATTTCTCACACATCCAAACAAAACAAACTCTCTGCTCTGATTTCCTACCATGGGCCCAATTAAAGGACTACTAATCCTGCTATGCCTTTCAATAAAGCTCTTGATCCCCTCTTTGCTGACTATTTCTATCTCATCTTTTCATGTTAAATACCTACTTTGCTGAAATGATTCTTTGGAGAACTTATCTGATTAATTTGATTACTAGTTTTGAGATCTATTCTCCATTACTTACACAGATCCACTTGAGACTTTACGTTCTTCCTCGTCATACACAAATGGCCCACTCTGAAGCTAGTAAAGCTGTTTGCTGGATCAGCTCCACTTATCGGTAAACATGTTCTGCTTTTAGCAGCTTGTGAGATGTGTCTATCATATACATGTGCAAGTATATGTGCATGTACATATACACACACATACAGGCAACAGAATGTGCAAGAGAGCCCAATATATAAAAATATAAATATATAAGAATTATATAAAATGACTAGATTCCATGTCTCACCCAAAAATCTCATTGGGTCCATAAAAGTCTATTCCACTCAGTTTTAATTGGAAAATAGAAATCGTTGTTCCCTTCCTCATACTTTCTATTCTCTTCTCTACTCACTTCATTTGCTTTTCCTGTCTTTCTTTTTATCAGGTGAAAAAAATGGATTTTCTCTGAAGTAGTACAAATTCTCCTTTATGCCTGTATCAATGTCGCCTCAAGAAAAGTCCCTTACTTATTTCAGTCATGCATAACAAAATATTGGTAATTTATACTACACTCAGAGTGTGTTAGATGCTGTCGATGTCTTCCCAGAAGAGCTTAAACACAAGTGAAGTTCTGAAGAAAATACTGAGAAGCTGTATTTCTCAGGGGAATAAATGCTGAGACGGAAGAATGACCTATCTTCATATCTTCTGGAATAGTCTTAAACAGAACAGTTGCTAATGTCATAATTGAAAACTGATGCATGAATTATTTCAGCACTGTATCTTTTCTTTATTGTAGCATTACCACAGAAAGACCCTAATATTTCAAAAAGGGTGGTTGAAAATACTTGTGAGTGTGTCCAGTAACTATCTGTTATCACTATGGTTGCAACAACAAATATTCACTATTGGAATGAAGTTCACAAGAATAAAAGAATTAAGAGGAATGGAAAAGCTTACTGCTTGCATTAGAATGGGAGCTGAACAATTTAAAGAATGATGACGCCAACAGGATCAGCTCTGATCTTCCGGGGGGGTGGCTGTGTGATCCAGGTCCTGATTCTGTGAGGGTATGTACATAGACTTCAATGTACCTTCTTATGATGCAACAATACATTTTACAAGATTAAGTGTGGTTTTGAGGCATAATCTCTGTAAATCAGAAGGAGCTACAGATGATTTATGTAAGTATATGTGCAATTGGAACTCAGCTCATTGCTACATTTTTGCTAATGACCCTGGAGACCATGTTGTCCTCTAGTCATGTGCAAATAACATGATTATACACAATGATAGAATGGTTAATAATAATTGATCTAATTTTTTTTTATCTCATCACTTCAGTAGCCTCAGCTTTGTAGTATTTGCTTATCTGCTTTTTTTTTTTTGTGAAAACCTCTCACTACTTTATAATGCAAGATTGTGACGTAAGAGAAGAAAGCCTGCTTTATTTTGTAAGCAAATTCTTGCACTTAATGATGAATTAATTACTAAAGTAATTGTAGATTTTCATCTGTCTCTGGTGTTTTCATCTTTCTCCCATCTCCTTTTCTTACCCCATCCTCTGCTTCTCAGCTTAACCCTTTTTATTTTCAACCCTAGGAAATTCAGAGGTGCCAGTGAACAATAGACTTGAATCAGTCATAGGGTCGGTATTACATTTGCCAAAGATTGCAACAGCTGCTCTAAACACATAATGCCCTCAAAAACTAACCCTCATCAATGAAGACTTAATTAATACACCAGAATGTAGTCAATTAGATGACAGATGAGAGGATTATCTTGGTTTTTATCAGATACCTGTCAGTAACTGCTATCTCTGATCCTCAGTGACTTTCTGATTTATATGTTCCATCTCAGAAATGTTTCTTATGCTGATTTTCCAATGAATCTTCTTATGCTTTTGGTGTCTACACATTGTTGGTGATTGACTGGGCATGCAATTATCAGTCACTAGCATTTATGTGTCTCCAAGACACAGAAATCAAATGTCTTTCCTTTTTTAAGACTGAATTTTGAGGGGAGTAGAAGATATTTCCCTTGTGGAAGTAGAAAAATACTAATAGAAGTGAATCTTTCTTTATTCCAGCTGATCTATTTCAGCCTTAGACAAAGAGCTATTGGGAAATCCATGTGGGCTGAGATGGACTTTTATATTGTAGTTCCTGTATACATTACAGATTTCATATTCTTATCTTCTTTGGCATCATTCATGTCTGGTCAGGGTAGACCTTGTCAGACAATTATTTTTCTTAGTGTTCAGATGGTCTCTGTGGATCATGCTGTTCCCTAACAATACCTGACAATTGTATAATATACACAGATGATTCTCATATGTTACAATTGCATTTAAATATTCCTTTTTTTTAACTCTTGAAGCTGCCCACTTTTGCTTGCTTTATTTGTGGTTTTGTTTTTAACCATCTATCTGAAAGTATTTTTCTTTTCATCTTATTTAATAGTTGGTCATTTTCAATTCCTCAAAAAACCCCAGTCAGGATATGAAAACAAATACAGACAAAATTCCAACCTCAAGAAAATATGTCATTTGAGAGGAAAGGTGTGGAAAACCCTAGTTTAATTGGTCACCTGCCTAAATTGAAATCCAGAATCAAGGCTTCTAAAAAAAAAATCTGCATATTAACATTAATTCTGCTGTATGTCATCTTTCTTTTTTTGAATGTGTACAAAAGTTCAGGGAGGAGAAAGGCTGGGAAAAATGTCAAAGGGATATGACCACTTGAAGAACAATAAACTTTTTAGTTTGACTTCTTGCCCTAAGGATGTACTGGCATCTGAGGACTCCCTTGTTGTAGGTTGGATGGCAATCTGCATTTTCATGAACTGTCAGACATGGTTGCTAAAGGTGATGATATTATGGCAATGAGATTATGACAAAAATATTTGATTCTGTGTTAGAAACCTTCATATGCATTGTCAGAAAATGTGAAGAATTTGAAACTATAGGCAATAAGAACAGACACAAAATTTCTAACCTAAAAATTCCAACTGTGTGACATTACCTATTTATTTTGCATCACCATATAAAGCCTCAGCAAAATAAACTGGAATGAGTGGACAGGATGTTATCAGATAGGAGTTTTGAACTGTAAGTCTTTTCTCTAGCGCAGAGAGCCACTCTGTAAATATTGCCTTTTAAAATGGCTACCCGAGATACTTGGAGCTTAGAACATCTCCTCCCAGTTATGTCTATCAAAGCAAATAATAAGCAGAGCCCTTGCTGTGCCACTTTTTCCATTATGCTTGTCAATGAAGAAGCAGAATAAAATTCTCAAGATGTGAGAAAAATGGAACATATTCAGTTAGAGGGATCTTGGATTCACTTATAAAGTATATATTTTCTTTGAAAATGTTAAATTGTTTGAGAGACAGGAACTGAGAATAACAGCTTTTATTTTCTAAACACCGATTACATATGAGTGAAAAATATGTATCTGTGTAACTCAAAGAATAGGCTTAATTTTTTGAAGGATCACACAGATAAGCACTTCAAGGAAAGGTACAGATGGTTGCATGTACATCCTGCAAACTCATGGGTGTTATAACAAAGGCCAAATCCTTTGACAGAAGTATCTGCTTGTTCCTGTACATATACATCTATCTTTACATTGGTTTAGAATTCTGCAGGCGTAAAGAACTCAGTTGCACATAAGTGCAGAAATAGGGGCATCCCTTAAAAGGCATTGAAGCATTTGTACAGCAAAATACAAACTGTGTTCTCTTGAATTGAATAAAATCTTTTAAAACACCTATAAATGATCCTGTTATATTTTGAGAAAATATTTTTAATATGGGTCTGATCTTCAGCAACATATACTGGCTGGTGTGGCTGTGTTTTGTTATGGTTTCTTGGTTCCCAGTTCTTCTGGCAGAAAACCTGTGCCTGATTTCTGAACTTAGATATGCTGGCAGATATTCCTGCCTAGCTTGTTAAATCAGATTCTGAATAACAGCTGATTTCACATTTTAGGCATCAATATGTAACCACGTAGCTGAAATCAGAATCAAGTGTCTTCAATCAAAAATGTGAAAAATAAGAAAAAGCAGTCGTTCCCCACCCTCCAGCTTTCTGGCTGCCTGCCATTTTGTAAAGATATTTCAGTCTCTGCAGCTCAGGCCTTTTTTTATTCTAATGCCTCCTTGTGCAAATGCTTCTTCTCATGTGTCTTTCTCTTTGCTGCAGGCATAGTGCACCTGTTTGAAAGGAGCACATTACTTTTTTTTTTTTTTTTTTTTTTTTTGATTTCCCAACTGCTAGCCCTTTTGGCAGGAATCTGTCTCCAACAGCTGAGAAAGCAGAAAAGCTAAAGCCCTTTTGCTACTTAGAGAGCTACCTTCAACTCTGTGAAGAGCCATGTGATGCTACTGGAACCTGCTTCCCTTGGATTCCATCTCTGAGGCTGAAATTTCCACGGTAGTGCAGCTTCCCAATTGTGTAATGAGAGGGGTATGTTTCTGAGGGGCGCTCAGTCAAGGGCATGGGTAGCCTTTTTCTGGCCTGCTGCTTAGCTCTTCAACTTTGTCAGCACTCCTTAGAAAAATATGGATCTATTCCATATTGCAGAATTTGATATACCCATTTCTCTTTTACAGAGCTCAAACCCATATGCTGATACCTGCACACCAGGAATCTCCTCAGCAAAGTAGCCAAGACTCAAAAAGAAATACATAACATGTTCTTTGCTCCTTGTGCTCACATACCTAAGCCCTGTTCTCTAAATCAGAGGCCCAGAGAATCCTCTGGTGAAGATCAGGAAATCCTACTTCCAGTTCAACCTGGATGTTGAAGAATTTCCTATTTTGGTAGTCACAGGAATGAATCACCCCTCCATGCTAGATGCCTGATACAGTTCTGCCCCCTAAATTTATCCAGATTCCCTTGGAGTACAAGTGTCAAGCCACAGTGCTTCTGCCTTTTGTGCCACCAGCAACAAAGTTGGTGAAGTGAGGGTGTAGTTAGCAATTCTGCAGATGATGCACGAGGCTGATCAGAGTCCTGCTCACTGTCCCACAGCTCTTCCGGTTCCGAAGGGCTGTCAGATGGAAAAAAGTAGTAAAAACTTATTCCATTCAATAAAGAAGATGTGGTTTTGAATGCACACAATAAACAGTTCTTTTGAGTAAGAAGGTACAGTTTCATCTGGTCACTCTTAGCATACACTTGTACGTTGAACAAAGACAAGCTAGATAACAATTATAATGTTCTGGCAATGAGTTCATGAGAAAAAGGAAAAACAAAAAGTACAGTCATGTTTTGACTGAAATGACAAGACTTGCTTTCCCTTCTCTCCCGTTTGATATCTGTTCTTTTATTCTTGTCCCTGTCTATTCTTTATATTATGTTCCTACGTTAGCCGTGTGTTTTTCAGCGCATCTTGTTGTATTTTAGCCCAGGCAAAATGAATTTTAGGATGGTACCCCCAGAAAAGATTTACGAAGCTGCCTCTGTGAGAGATGGCTGCTTCCAGATGTGAGTATAATGCTAGTGCAGCCACCTCTGTGTTTTAAATTTTTATAAACATGTGGTTTCCATTTTGGTAAATTCTGCATGTCAGTCATTTCAAAAGACGTGATACATTTTATATTACTGTTCTTCAATAAAAGGTATTGTCCTGGCATATCTCCAGCCCAAGGGCAAGAGAAAGTGTTCTAACTATGTTGGGATTTGTTCAGCTCTTCTTAAATCTAATCTACACACGCCAATGAGCTATATAGACATGGTAAAATCAAGGTTAGTCACAGCGTGATCTTTAGGTGGTGAACATCCTGAAAACAAAACAAAACAAAACAAAACAACACACCCGGAAAAAAAAAAAAAAAGAAGAAGAAAAAGAGGGGCCAAGACAAAAATCTTCAATAATTATGGAAAAAAGAAGAATGTGCTTTTCTAGCCCATGGTAAAGAGGGCATTGCATCAAAAAGTATTCAAATTAGGCATTGCCAAAGGTAATGATGCATTGGAATTAATTGCAATTAGTGAGCATTCATCACTGGAGGCTTTTTAGGACAAAGATAAAGAAATCAGATAGAGCTGAAGCTGTTTTGGAAGAGGAGGGCGGAGCAGATATTGTCTCAAGTTCTGTTTGGTTATAGATGGCAGAGAAAAAGGGATTGTCCTTTGGATGCTGCCTCAAGGCCTAGTTAGAAACCTGTTGTTTGCCAAGTAGCCCTGCAATGGATACAAAGTGTGGGGAAGCAGAAAGGTCATTTAGCATAAACATTCCTTACAAATTCTCATATGTATTCTCAATGTACTATGTTTGGTCTCTATAGAAACAGATCATATTACTATACACTTACATTTTTATGATGTGTAAGGTGAAGAAGGATAATGCTTGAAAATACTTTTTACATGTGCACAAATGCCATCTCAAACAGAAGAGCCACTCAACTTGGCGATGTATTTCCTCCTCAGAAAATTAGACGGGAGACGGAGACTGGGAATGCTCTCCGTTTGAAAGGTGACCATTCTTCACTAAATCTAAAACATTCACATTAGAAGGAAGAAGCATGTAGTTACGATGAGCACGTAACCAAGAAACACAGTTATGAGAAGAGGCAACAGTCAAGGCAGGATTTTGTTGTATACGCCACCAACCGCCTCTAGTGAATGGTGGGTGTTTTGAATTGTCTGAGTGACAGTGACTCACCTCTGTAGTGCAGAATTTGACCTATTACAAGGATACAGGCTTTTCATTTACTTAAAACATTAACTTGTTTATACTTGCCGGTATGTCCATGTGTTGCTTATAGACATGAGCTATTCCAAATACAGGCACATGGGTAGATAGCCTGGAGAAGCTGTGCCCTGAGACATGTGAAAGTGTTTTCTTATAAGCATCAGGAGTCAATGTTGGGTGCTGGGCATGTGTCCCCGCTGGCATGCTCAATCCAGGACCCTTTTTGCAAGCAAAAAGTAGCAGAGAGGCACTGCCTTAGGCAAACACGAACCTTCCCAAACATGCTGCTGTGCAATCAGTACCTATACACAATACATGTTACATCGTGTTATCCACAGTAGCTCTCTTACCCATTCATTCATCTGACATTCACAGAATTAAAAAATGTGGGGTGATAGGAACATGAAGACATATGATACGAAGAAACCTATTAATGGATGGGTAAGCATCTTTGGATTTAAAGGTAAGAAAAACATTCTTCTAAAGACTAAGTTTACCTTTTGAATCCTAAGATTGGGATGTATCCATGATAGTCAGCTGGCCAAACGTAAAATTAAGCCAGCATCTGGATTCCTACAAGGACATGGGCACTGAGGAGAGTAGAAAAGTGAATGCGAAAAGTGAATGGAAATAGTGAATTTTGACACAGCTAGAACAAACCAATGAGGTAATGTTTTGTCATTTATATTTAGCCATGGTATTGCTGACATTGTTCCAAACTTCCCTTAAGTCAGCAAGTTCATCATTTTTAGCTTTACTTGATAAATATTTTTTTATTTTTAATTTAAAAAAATATTTTCCTGGGTTTTTTTCTTTCTTCTGTTTTCTTGTTTGTACTCTTATGGAAGGACATTTGTGCTATTTGTTTGTATTATTATAAAATCACCTGGGATATGTTCTTAAAGTTTAACAGTGTAAGACTACTTACCTCAGATGACAACCACACATAAAACTAGGATGGTAACTGTAGAAGCTTGGCTTGGTGTTTTGACTCTTCATCAAAAAAACAAAACAAAATTAGAGTCCTTGCTTCATTTTTATACTATAAAAGAGGAGAGTTATGAATTTCTGCTTTCAGACAAAAGGAAGTTACATTTCAAATGAAGGCAGACACTTTCCAAGAAAAAAAGAATCTGTTTAATCAAAAAAGTATCTTTCTGTCAAAGAAAACATGGAGTAGAAAATTTTCAGCCAGCTCACTTCTGTTTCCTATACATTCTCATGGGATTAAACTTCTTATTTCAAATAGAAGAAAGAGACCTAAAATCCCCAAATCATACATTTCAACCTCCTATCATATGTCAGTCAATTTTTTCTGCAGCTTTCTTTTACTGCAGTTGGCTTGTATGTTTCTACTTAGACAATCAAGAATAAGAAATAGCCAGAAATTCATCATCAATCTTTATTCGGGTGCAAAATAATTTTGAATGGTCTGTAATTCCTCACAGAGACCTCTGTTTTTATCAGCACTTCAGGATATCCTAAAAAGCAACCCCCCAATATGATACCTTCTGATTTCAGTGTTTAATATTTCAGTAAAAAGCCCAGATATCCCAAAAAATAAAATGCATTGTCTTTTCAACAGGGGGTAAATATTTTCATATTCTTTCTCCCAATAATATTCTTTTATATAACTTTTTCTTAAACTCAATAGAAATGATGAAAAGGCAATCATATTGATTATATATTCTTCAGACAACTGTCACCACAGAATACCATGACATTTGACTGTAGCTTTTGAATTACTGTCTGTGTTTTTGTATGTAGTTCTTCTGTGGTTTAATAACTAATGGGAATAGTGGTCATGCACAAACAGATCTTTATTTTTCCAGTTCATGTTATATTTCATCTGATCTTCTTCCCGTCTTTACTCTGCTTTTAATACGTGCAATTTCATTTTCTCGACATTATAAGAATGTTTATACTTAAAGAAATTGCCTATTTCTTTTCTCATGCCTCTAGGTATCAATTTTTGTCTCATAGACCAGAATACTGTGGAGTAAAAATTCTTGTCTATTGTGGTTGCAGCATAGAGATATTCTGTATTTTATTAATTCAGAAGTTCAATACTTAATAAGCTTTCATGATACCACAACAGCATGAGAAGTTTGTTAGCGAAATGCATGCAACTGAGGATTTAACTCTTTGCTACCATTGATAAAGACATAGCCTGTAATGCCATGCACTCACAATCCCCCTTTAAAGATATCAGCCACTTCAGAAAACAATTTTCTCTAATCAGGTGTCTCCTGGACTGGCCATTATTTCGCAGCCCACAGCCTCTGACTGAATCATTAACAGTAATTGCTGAATGGAGACCTCTGAATTTAATTCCAGGAGTCTGTATCGTCCAAAGAAAGACCCAGCACTACAACCAACATAACCCCAGGATCATGAAGCCCTGTGGTAAGTTCTCTGGTGGCTGATGGATGTACAACAAGAAAACACCCCAAAGTAGTTATCATCTGACATAAGAGCATGAGGACAGATTAACCTCACAGCTCTGCAATTTTAAAACAAATATTTCTATGAAGCTGCATTTCCCTTAGAGTCATGTTGTACTGGGTTGCTAACATCTAAGAAGCATCAAGTTCATACCATAACCTTCCCCTCCATGGGGATGTTCTCCCCTCCTCTAGCTGACTATTTTCACAAAATGAGTAGGAAATTACTGTGTGTCAGCTGAGCTCTGCCAGCTGAAGTCTGTTCAGCTGAGACCGGCCAACAGGTTCAAAAGTTAGTAGGGTGAGCTCACTAAAAATTCAGCAGGGACAGGTGCAAAGCACTACATTTAGGAAAGAATAAGCAGCTGTCCAAAGACAAGCTGAAGAACAGCTAACTAGGTAGCAAGAGAAGAGCTATAGATTATCATATATATTATATTTTTAAACAATGTTTTATTATTAAGAAAAATAAATAACTTATTAGAGTGACTAAATAAGAATACTGCCTGTAAGAGAGTCTGAAATACTTTCTCCACCTTAAGATAATTATGGAACATTTGAAGAAAATCCAGAGAAGAGGAAAAAGAAGGATCAGAGTCTTTACAACACAACCTCCAAGGAAAGATGCAACAGGTGGTGATATCTGAATAAAGAAGAAGGCCGTGAGGGTGGATATGATGTCTGATGTCAAAAGGGTAAATAGCAAAGAGGAACAGAAAAATTTTATGTCAGATCTTAGTTGGGCAGGACAGAAAGCAAAAGGCTGAAATTGCAGCAAGGAAGGTTCAGATTAGGTAGTATGAAATCTTTTTGATACTACAGAAAACGGAGCACTGCAATAGATTGCTTGGAAAAATTACCATCACAGAAAGTTTTTAAGACAGAGCTAGACTCAGGTGGATGAGAAATGTTTAAGGGAGAGCTGATCATGCCTTGGAAGAGGAGAATGGTCGACATGAGCTCTTGGGCTCTCTTGCCACCAATGTTTTCTATTGGTTTGTTAATCTGTTGCTGATGCACAGACTTGCAAACAGTACAGCTGTTGAGCCTTGTCTTGTTAGAGAACTGGGCTAGAAATTAAAGCTGAAGATTTGAAGTGTGTGTCATCTTCCCTCTATACTGCTCAGATCTTTTCCTCCTTTACAGTCTGATGTTAGGCCAATGATTAAAATCAGATTGTTGGGGAGTTTGGTGTTTGAACTGTGGATGGCTTTTATCCAGAAACATGAATGAAACAATAATTACAGCTGGTAAACAGTACAAAATGTGATTCTGAATATCTTTGTGCTTTGATGTAAGGAATCCTGTTTCATAGGTATGAAGTGAATTGTTATTTGCTGCTAAAGGTTAAAAATTCTCAGTCATGTTGTTCCCAGAACATATACTAGTTCAAATACAAATAATTTCTAATCTGAATGTTTTGGTTTTGGATGGAATTGCATTGTTTGTTAGTGTCCAATTATTATTCATTGTCTTGCCAGACATCCAGTTAGGAAGCAGGAATCATACAATGTAGTTCATGTGACTTTGCCACTTGCCATGAACAACAGCTAGTGAACAGCAAATAGCTGAAGCAATCGTTTGCATAAATCCTCTAGACTGAAATGTGTACTTATGTTTGAAAATAATTAAGGCAACTACAAACACGGGAATAAGTGTACAAGTCATTCGCAAACACAAAAACTATATGCCTTTTAAGCTAATTTAAGTCTAATTAATCAGTGAGCCAGTCCTCACCATGACCAAATTAGTCAAAAAATCTTTTGCTGAGGCAGCATGTGAACCCTTAAGTCTGTTTTCTCCATGTTCTATCGGCTCAGTGGAACAAGAGGGAGCACAGGCAACGTCAAAGGCGTAGAGGAGGAAGGAAAATAATGTCTTCACCTATCCCGATTTGAATGTGATTGCTGCTTTGGTTTTCATCCTCCAATTATCAGAATTGATCACACAGAAACTAAGAGCTGCTGGAACATCTTTAAGCCAGGTGCTGCCACTTATCAGCTCTAGTATCTACTTTTTGCTCCCACACTAATGAAAAATGATTTCAAAGAAATGAAGATCCTGTTTCAATAAGATTGGGGAAAAGATGTAACCTAAAAGCTGTCTACAGACTCAGGAATAAGTGAAATGTTTTGACAGGGAAAAATATGTGTTGGCAACATTGCTCGACTCAGATTTCAAAAGTAAAATTGAAACCATACTTCTACAGGGTGCAGACGCTGACAACTGGAAGCCTGTTCTGCAATATATAGTAGTTCAGAATATGCCAGCCAGCTCCTCCTCTCCCCGCTTTCTTTCATGTACAGGACAAATACGTTTCAGGGAAAATAACAGTCTGACTTGGTAAATTCTTGAAAACAAACAAACAAACAAACAAAATCCAAATCTGACTCTCATCTGACTGCAAAAGGTTCAGAGAATACTCAGAGCATCTGTATCCAACTATATTAAACTGCAAGGAAGACGATATTCTTCAGATTTCTGTGGTCAATCCAGGCTAAACCTGGGCTGAGCCCATGTCTGTGTGGTGTCAGCCTACATGAGGGGCAAACTGGACCCATGAAAGAGTCACATCTGAAGAATCCAGACTTCAATTTTAAGAAGGGTGGTTTCAAGTAAGGTTGTGAAGATAGATTTTGTCAATTCATTAGAATAGTTTGAGCAACAGCTATGGAATGTGAAGAACCCAAGTTCGTATGGCCAGGGAAGTACCAACACTTAAGACTCATAAAGAAGCCCAGAAAACAAACATTTCAAACGATGTGTGTTGTGTTCTTAATTTCTTGGTCATGGTCACTGCAAGATAGCCATGCACCATTTGTCTTTGTGCAATCAGTAAAATAGTTTTGGATCAGAAACTGTGAAGGACAAAGACAGTCAAGTACTTCATTGGATCATTCAAAAATAAAATCTAAAAGAAAGGCAAATAATTCTCTCTCAGTCTCCTTCTGTTGTGTTCATATGAGGAGATCTAGAGATAAAGCAAAGATTCCCTTTCTTGAAACCTACTTCAAGCAAAAACATTAAATAAATCTAGAATATTGATTTTTCTCTTTCCTTTTGGACAGATATTAGTTGTTTCACTGTCTTTCCCTTGATTTTTTTCATTTTCCTCCTGCAACATTATACAAGCTCATATAAGGTCAAACTCCTTAAGGAATTTGTTCTACAACCTTCCTCTAAGGTTTCCCAACTCTATATATTAACTTTCTGCTGACATCTGAAGCTTTGTTTCTCGGGGCACTTAGCAGAGGAGGGAGCATATGTCTGAATTTTTTTTCAAAGAATCCATTCTGCAGATTCCCAGAGAAGTGTATTTATAAGAGATATTTCAGCACTTCTTGATTTGGTTCGCAACATAGATTTGGTTCGCAACATATAGGTTATACTATATCTCCTGTCTACATTTTTTGGTGCTGCAGTGCACAGGGAGTTTGTATGTGTATATGGTTCTTCCCAAAGTATGAACTTGACATGGGAATTGAAACAATGTGGGTCCATGTTCTGGTCTGGTTATAGGCAGACTTCCTCAGTAACCCGTGGGTGGTGCTCCTCTCTATCTCACATGAAGACAGGGCAGTGCAGAGCACCCTCCTCTAGGCAGGCTTTGTCCTAGAGAAGCAGGCACACAGCAGCTCCAGCTTTGCCTCCAGCAAAGGGGGGTAAAAAGGGCTTCTTGGGAGGCAGCAATTACCCACAGCACCTTCCTCTTCATGTGAGCCATCACAAAGCCAAGAAAACCCTTTAGTGTGACCCCACAGACAAAGTGGTGTCATACAGCAGCACCCTGAATGCTGAGAGATCAGTTTGTGGGTGCGGTGATGGATGCGCTTAAGAAATACACTCATGTGAAACTGCAACCTAGGAGTTAATTGTGCTGACATATTTCCCACACTATTTCTCTTGCTTTAATTCCTCCCATGGCTTTGTGGAGTTGAGATAGGTACAGGGCATCTCACCTTCGTTCTTACACTCTGCATTCAAATTAGGTTAATAAAGTCGATTTCAAGTGCATTATAAGCCTTACATTCATTAACCACCAAAAAATGAAAATGAAAAATGTGGGGGAACTGGCAGAAGAGAAGGATGTAAAAGTAAGGAGAAGAAAATGAGAAAATGCAGAGCAAATGGAAAGCAGGGAAGAGTCAGAAATGAATGAGAATTTTGTTCTTCTCATTTTAAAGGTCATTTCCTCCCTCTGGCTGCCTTCTGTAACAATAGTAATATATACCATCAACACCGATACTTCAGGGGTTATTTTTTAACCTATTGAAAGGATGGGAACATTTTTGGCTGAAAATATTAAAACATTTCAGATAAAAAACCCCCACTGAAAATCATCTATCATCGTGCTTGTTGCAACAGTCTCTCTCTTTCACTTTCTCACACTTAACATTCAAGACTTCTGTGGCTGAATAGGTCCCTGGATAATAAGTAGGGATGTGTGAGGGATGGTAAAGAAAACTAAAAGTAGGGATAGAGGGAAAAAAAAGTATGAAGGAAGACAAGGAAGAGGGATGGAAAGGACTGAAAGAGAGAAAGTGAATAGAGATAAAAAAGAATAAGAGATAAATGGGAAAGAACTTGGCTTTCACTTGCACTGACTCCTTTGTACAAATCTGACAGTGAAAAGTTGCTCTTATTCTTTTTTACCTCTATTCCAATAAATCTAAATTGCAGATAGACCTTTCTGATTCAGACCTACAAGGAAAGAGAAGGAAGAAAAAATAGTGTTAGAAAAAAGGAAGCAGGAGAGAGAACTAGGGCTAAAATAAGGAAAAAAAATTTGGAAAAGTTCTTATGAACTTCAGGCTTTTCCCTTTCAGTTGTTACTTACAGCTTTTAGTAGTTTTCTAGATTTCCAAGTGATTCAATAAACATTTTGAAAATTTTCCCCCAAACTGAGCTATTGAAAAATTTCGTTGATGTTGCAGGCTTTCAGTCATTTGTACCTGAAATATAAAAATGAAAATGTAATTGAAGGGGAGGCAGTATACCTTAAGTAAATATCAAGTTTTAGAAAACAGAAGAGGAAGGAGAATAGCGAAAAGCAAATGACATTGTTACATTGGAAAGACCCTAAGTAATAGTAATAATAACAATACTACTACTACTACTACTAATGATGACAACCAATCACTCAATTCAACATTTTAAAAAGAGGATGACAGCTTATGACAAAATCAAAAGCTTACAGTTCACTATGGGAAAAATCATCTGGGTGCTTTTTATAGAAAATATGAGAAATGGGGCAGAAATGAAATAAAAAAATGATGTTACAGTAAAAGCTATGAAAATAACTGCACATTTTGCTGAAATGAAGACAATATTTTGGATCCAAATAAACATTTTGTTTGAATCCAAATGAAATGTTTTATTTCGCTTTGATGTCCTTTGTTTACTTGCAAAATAGTTCTAATGTAAATTTAGATCAATTTTTAAGCAGAATAACATTTTTAAAAGTTTTTAAAATGTCAAAATAAGCCACTTAGAGTGTTTTGCAACACTTTTCCAGGGTTATTTTTTCCTCATGTTGAATCAGCTCCATAAATTTGACACTATTTACAAATAGTTACAGACGCCCTCGTTCTGCATTTCCTGGCTTGTAAAACAGACGACCTTTTCTGACAGGCACCGTGTACAAAGTCAGAGATTTCTTTTAGATTTCATTTTGTAGCCTTCTATTTCTTTTATTTTTCATCATCTTTATTCAGCAATCTACTGGAAGCATCTGGAAGCCCAAAAGCTTTCCAGATTTGACATTTTTGTTCAAGAGGCCTCCCAAAGCCCAGCACTTTCTCCACTGAGCAGCCCAACGTAGGCTGGGTGCAGCGGCACGTCCTGATCCCTGAGGAGACCAGCACCCTCTGCTCCAAGGATGTCCACATGGTCTGCTGCCCCGACTGGACGTTAGCTGGATCTGAAATGGCTCTGCCAAAGGTTTATTTGATCTGGCTGAGGGCATCACTAATCTTCGTTTCTCAGATTCGCTTTTGGAAGTGGCCAGACCACATCTGCTCCATGCAGCACCAAAGATAGCTTGCAGCTGCCTGCGGAGGATCAGGTGAACATACTTTCTTAACCCCTCCTCTGGTGAATGAGGGTGAGGGAGCAGGTACCATTAGTAAACCGGATTTTATTCTACTTCTTAGGCAGAGACAAACATCCTCTGAACAGGCATAAACAGCAGATGTGGTGATCGTGAGTGCCTTGGGATCCAGAGAGATATTCTGCCTCTACTTCTCCGGGAGCTGGCTCTGCTCCACTGGTTGTATCCCTGTCCAACTGATATAACCGATAAACTGTATTGATATAATTCCCTCTGCTCTTTGTCAGTAGATATCAAAGCTGTTAACAGTATCAGTAGCCTCATTTTAAAGTTCACGGGGACAGAGTCTCTGAGACGTAAAGTGACTTGCCGATACTATTTTGGCAGAACTGGAAACTGAGCTTGTGAGTCCCATTATGGGCCCTAAGCACCAGTTAGCCTTTTTAGCTCTGCCACAGACTATTGTGGTGTTATTATTGCCACACTCAGTTATGGTCTTAGAAAGAATATTTTGTGACCTAACAAATGGTTTGAATGCATCTATCAGTTTTCAAGTTTCAGGGCAATAGCTGCTTTAAAATGAAGAACATATTTCAGGTTTTTAAGCAGGATAGGCTCAAGTTTGATTTCCTACCAGCTTTATGCCAACTTGCATTGACTTTTGTAAAGTAACTCATGATTTACTATGGAGAGAATGGGAACAGGATCAAACCTACCGGGTGAATGGTTTTTAAATTTCTTGTTTTCCCTTCCTTGTCTTTCAGTTCCTATTTTGTTAACCTCATGTTTTAAAGTAACTGTAGTTATATTTTCTGAAATCCACTATGGGACATATTCTACTCTGAATGTATACACATAGCTTTTCCTAATACTAGTGGAAGTCATGAACATGTACTGAATAATACAATGCAGCGTGCATAAATCCTGTGGGGAATCCAAGCCCTGACTACAAGAAAAAGAAATCACAGTATTTCAAAATGCCAATTGTAACATTGCAATGTGTTCCAGGCACATGTTTGCCAATAATGAATGGAGGGGTGCAGATACAATATTGGAACTGTCTCCTGCAGAGTGGTATCATATATAATCATATATATTGTCAGCTTGCTTGATTATGTTTAGAATTGCAACTAGCTCACTCAAAAACAGAAGAGAATTTCTTATGTCCCCCAAATTTAATTTTGATGAGAGATGTATGGAGGAATTTAACCAGTGATTACAGCAAGGGAACAAAAGCTCCTGTATCTATATTTGCATAATAAACATACCTTTGTGAATTCCTTTTAGAAAGATAATCACACATTCAGATATATTTACTTCCTTAACTTAGAAAAAAACATTTACAGTGTTAAATCTTTATTCCATCATTTTAATTCATTGCCACAGTGTTTCATTTAATGTACAGAAGCAGCCCACATTACTAATTATCTTAATTCTGTAAAATCCACGATCACAATTCAATCATTAATCAATATATCAGAACCTCACTTCATTAGCTGTTGTTTGTAACAGGGCATCTCAATTGATTAGGCTGTAGATTTTTTATGGGTCTTGTTTTATAAATTGAACCTAGTCAAGTAAACATAACATTTGGTAATAGTCTTCATAGCAACTGTCAAAATGACTTATTGTTTTTCCAGTCCTGCATTCCTTCAGAATTAATAATACCTTTGTGCCCTTTATAACACTTATTATTAAAGCTATAAAAGTTCTCTATGTTTAATGAGTGGATGTTTCATTATATGTATGGTTTGCTTGACAGACTGAATTTTTTTCTAATCTGTTTCTCTTTTCCTCTTGATTGAAGGATTGTAAATATGCAATTAGCAGCTGGAGTAGAAGTAAAAGCAGAAAATGTCAACTGTCAAGTAGCTCTATTGAAAGACACATGATGCTTCAAGCTAAGACAGAAAGACAAAAGCATCTACCAACAAGGATGAAGGTTTCAAAATCTCTGTTTAAACATTCCATTAATCTCTTCCATGAAATAAATATAGTCAATACATCCAGGAATGAGGAATCCACTATCAAAACTGCAGTTTACTTTTGTAGTAAAGCTCTATGTGGTAATGCTATACTCCATTGCCAGTAGATGTTCTGGATCCCATCTCTGTTATAATTCATAACATATAGCCCTTTATGTAACATATGGCTGGCCATATCACAGTAACATTATTGATTTCCCAAGAATATACATGCGAAAAGAGTGCAATGTATCACTGTACTCTAGAGTATATTTCTCTTCTAGACCTAAACTTCTAGTCCTGCTTCCAAACAGTAGATTTCTTTTAAGTCCTCTGTACAAAAACCTGGATATGCCTTGGCTCTCATATGTAATGGCTGACTGTACTGTAGTCCCGTACTGTGGGAGAGGAATGCTGAAAGGAAACAAGAGGGACATATAGAGATATTTATTTTCATTGACAAGCCAAGAAAAACTGTTTGCTGCAACATCTTATATTTTAAAGCCCTATAAAAGCTCTAAATAATTACAGGAGACTGAATTCTCTAGACGCTCCTGGTTATCCATATCAGTAGGAGAGGTTCATTGTAAGACACAATGAACAGAATAAGGCTGGTTTTAACCTACAAAATTAAAGACTTTGCCAAGCCAAGCTATGCAGAGGTATGAACTCTTGCCCGGACAGCTGCCCTGTTAGACTGTGATATTAGCCCAGGATTAACCCTCGTGTTTTCTCAGAAGCAGCTACCATTGAGTTCCTCAGGGTTTAATGCTGTGAAACAAATGGTTGTTTAGTGTGTGGCTAAATAATAAAGGGTTGTGGGAATAATCTGCCTACCAACAATTTCAAAAGGTTTTGGTGGCCTTCTGGCCAAGAGACTAGTGACTCAATCCCTTTCCCCATCTTCTTCATTTATTTTCTTATAACTCTTAAGAAAGTAAATAAGTGTTTCTATTATCTTACATAGCAGATTTCCACATTCTACTGGTCATACATATTCAAGTTTATTCCAAGTTTTCACAGTTCTTAATATTTTAGTTTTGCCTGCCATATACTACTAGCTAACATGTCTGTTATGCTTTAGGCATATGATCTAAAAATGACATGTATATTCTGTCATCCAATAGGATGACACCTAGAGAAATATCTCAAAAAGCATCTGTACAATGTTAGACATCTCTGGTATTGATCAAAACAGAAATGGGTCCACTGATGGTGTCCCCATTATGTTAAAAATAAAATTTATTCCTGGAAATCCCACTGATGACTCTTTAGTGATTCAGCTGTTTCGCACGGGTAGGACAGAGGAAACTGCTGAGCAGTCTCAGTGCCGCAGTCTCAGTGCCACAGTCTCCCATGGGATGGGGCTCCAGCCTCCCTGAGGCATGTCTGCACAAAGGAGAAGCACACTGCCGCAGGTCTGTGTGCCAGCTCTGCTCTGCTCTGCTCCCAGGGTGCTTCACTAGCTCGATCACAGCTTCTGACAGAGCTCCATGGTCATAAATGTGTTGGCTTATAGTCGTCTTCTTTTGGAGCATGTGATAGCTGACACAATAGAGGATGGACTTTGCAAAAGGATTTTTTAAAAAAAGGAAAACCCAGAGCAATTAAGTTTCATGACCTATGTAAAATTCAAAATACCTGTCAGAAAGTGTCTTACTTTTTTCAGTACTTATTTCCCTCATATTACTCAAACTCTGAGTAGCAGGAATCTGGTTTGATGTACTAGTTACCACTAATCAAAACACAGTCTTATGGTTAATTATATGACACAAAGTAAAGAATAAGATGGGACAGAATTGTAGTCTGGTTGGCTCCAAATTATTCAGGGAAAACCATCAGAAGACAATGAAGCAGGAACATATGGTCAGGGGCCAGTGAGGGCCAGCCAGGAGCAGGAGACAGGCGCCGGCAACCGAGCGCCATGACAAGGCTGGCCAAGGCAGTGGCCTCACCGACAGGGACACCATCCCACCACCCTGAGCGGGGCAGGTCTGGGGATGGCAGCCAAGGTCCCCTCAGTAGAGACTGGCAGTCACAGCTAGGGCCAGGGTAATCCTGCTTCGTTCACCACGTGGCCATCGAACCAGAAAGAGGAAAGACCGCTGGCTCCACACCTTGCGTGAGCTAACCAGAAGTTGACCTAGTTTATATTGAACAGAAGAATTAACAAAGTAGGCCTATAAAGGCAGTTCTAGGTTTCAGCAGGGAAAAATTTGCAAATTAGTCAACAAAGTCTGCTGGACTGAGGAATCCAGGAATTTGTATGCAGAGAGAGCACTATATTTCTTTAGGACAAGGTGCTCTCCCAAACAATGGGAGAAACGTGAGGGATTACACAGCTATTTTGGTAAATGATCTCCTGGGAAAATTATTAGTAATAAGGAGAAATTGTGCAAGAAATGAAAAAGGCCTGAAGCAAAGGTCAAACCAGAGTTCAATAAATATAGGCCTTTAGCGAGAAATCCCACAAGTTAAGCTGACTTACTTTCCAAACAAATAGCAAAAAGTTCTGTATACATATACCTAAAATTCCCAAACAAAAAAGACGAAGGACCACTATTTTGCAAGGTGGGCTAGACATTAAAGAAGATCTAACTATACCCTGAAAACTAACTGAATAGCTCAAAATGGTCCTCAGTAAGAATGATACCATTTACTATAAGGATATACTTACTGATAGTTTACTGAGCTGTCACAATTTCAACAATCTGGAAGTGACACTAATTTCTGTGCTTCAAGATGCAAGTCTATTATTAAAGATTAGGAAGAAATCCATTGCTAATAGGTAGATTACTCCCCATTTGCTTCTTGTATTTGCTGCTTGTTACGAAGTGCCAGACACTGGCCCTTCTTAAAGCCCAAACCAGATATACTTCAAATTAGTGCAGCAAATTCCATATATCACTTAATTACTTTGTTTAGCATTACTTAAACAGACCTGTTAAGCATGCAAGTAAAACATTATCTTGTCTAGAGGCGGTAGCAAATTTGACATATTTTATAGACAGATGGGGGTTTATTCCTGTGCAGAATTACTATCTTTGTGGTCCAGGGCTTTTATTTTTAAAGGAAGATTTCTGTTCCTGAATGGAAGACTGGATTGGAAAGTTGCTCCACTTTCCACAGCTCGTATTACCTGTTTCCTTAAAGAAAAGAGAAAAGTTTGCAGAGGAATCCAAGTCCCACCAAATTCTCTGAAGACTGTATTCTCCATCAATCTGTCTCTTGCACATAACACATGACTTTGACAAGCTATTTTGGGATTGTTTCTAGGATCTCATTTTAAAACACAAGTGAACAAATAGGGAAGTGGGCCAAAAAGAATAAGAAATAGTCTAAAATTATACCAGAGAGGATAATATTTTGTCTTTCAATGTGGTTTTTCTTCTCAGGATCCCGGGGAAGGGGCATCGCCAGCTGAGCATCTGAGTGGACATCAGAGTCCCAGCCCTGTACGTGACCGCCGTGCCCAGGCTGGGCAGGCTGGGCTGTGGATCCCTCCCTTCTGCAAAGCACCGTCACCTCCAACCCTGCTCCCCCTGTGCTAATCAGACATTTGCACCTTGTCTCTCCTTCTCTCCTTTTGCCAGAATACAGACAAGCAGGGAAGAACTGGTAAGGAAAGTGGTTCAGAAGAAAAGAAATAATTTCCATGCCACAGAGAATTTGTTCAAGAATTGAAGGATTTCAAGGTCAGATTTCAAAATTCTGGAGTCATCCTCCAGAAGAGGAGATATTGGATTTGGCCAAAAGATTAGATTTTTTTTTTAATAAAAGAACACCCAATTTTTTGATCTACTGAATTTGTGGATTGCTCCACTTTATCAGCACAATGTAGGGACAGCAGGTAATCCTTGTCTCCACCTCACATAAAACATTTGTGCAAAAATTCCTTCTAGACGGATTTCCTCTCCATTTTTTTTTCCTTTTCATCTCCATTCCTTTCCTCTTTTTTTCCCCCCAGAAGATGGAGCCAGCTTTGCCCACCTAATCAATCACATTTGAATGAGTAATTTTAAGGCCATTTAATTTAAAACTCCGTTAGATAATCTTGCTTAAACCAGGGGAAACAAATGTACAGGACTGGAAGAAGGACCTAATGGAAACTAGAAAAGGAAAACACTGTGATTATAGGATTCCAAAATGCCTGACTACCAAAGATATGAACGTGAAACAAAACATCCTTTGTTTGACTCTCCATTGAGTGTTACCACCAACATTGCCAGAACCGCCATTATTATTCATAAACACAATTCTCCAGAACACCATATAGCTGTCATACAAGCAATACGGATTGTATTGTGTCACAAGCAATTTTCTTTTTCTATAACAGCTTGGCACAACCTTTCTTTGTCCCTGGCACTGATGCCCATTTTCCTACAAATATATGTGGAGAAAAAACAAAGCCAACACCTGTAGCCACTCATAGGCTGAGCTTTCACAGCTGCAATACCCACGTGCCAACCTCCAGAAAAGGTCTTTCCCAGGAGTGGCTGTGAGTTTGGGGCTGACTGGTTCCCAACTGCCTTCTTTGTTGTTGTTTAATCCAGTGCTCATGAGACACCACCATCAAAGGCAAAAGCTACTCATGTATTGATAACCTTAGTACTTGACTATCCAAATTCATCAAGCTGTGTACTTTGTGAGGGGGAGAGAGGAAAGTCATTATTTAACTATTTTAAAATGACTTAAATCAATTCCTGCCCACCTTTCTGAAAAGACTTCAAAAGCTTTAGGAAATGGATGACAGTCAGTGACAAGACCAAAACCATATGAATCTTCTGTCTGACACTTACTGAAGTGTTGACAGCCCAAGCCAGATGAAGTTGTATTATATTTAATGCAGATGTGTCTTTCACTTTAAAAGAAACAGCTGCTTTTAATTTAAATTTAATTTACAATGGAGACAGAGATTATCAAATGCCATTCCCCATTCACATCCAGCCCGCATAGGAACCAGCATTAGATAGAACCCATGTGAGGTGGTATTCTTTACTAATGCTGGCTACATATGGGGGAATGTAAGGAAAAGTGAGAACGGTAGACAAGGAATCAGGACACAGTGACAACAGGTTATATTTGAAACTAAACTTTCATAGGATAGTAATCAAAGACTATGCAAGCTCATAGAGCATAAGATCAAAGGTCTATCTAGCCTAGTATTACGCCTCTACTAGAGGGCCAGATGCTATGAAATGACTGTGAAAATCAGAGCTTGTGGGGAGGGATCATTCCCCTTCCCAGTTTTCAAGACTTATGATTTATGGTCTTCTTGAGCCAAAGAACCATCCAGGCTATCGTGTTTAATCCTGTCATTAACTGATGGTAGAAATACTATAGGATTTGTTATATGAGTTGATCTATGATAAAGCACTCAGATCTACAGTCTACAATTTTAAGCTTTCTTTAAATCTCAAAGTTTTTCCCTGTGACCTGCAACTCTAGGGCTTTCCACAAAGAGCTGTTAAAAATAAGGCAATAAGAGCAACAGCTACAGGTCATTACCCTGTATTACCCTACAAAAGTAGCTGATTTCTACTCTGTCATATTGTTGTCTTCTTTTTAACTGAGTATTGTTTACCTAGATTACAAATGCTTAGCACCAAAGACATTTTATTTTATATCCCTAACCCACTTCTGTTAATACAAACAAAATAATAAACGAAAAGAACAAGGAGCCCAAATTCCACTCCAGTTCTTTGTTCGCAGATTAAAAAGAGATCAGTTAAAAACCATGACTGATCTCTCTGATATACCAAAGCAGAGATATCTGGATCCAGGGTTTTAGTTCTAAATCATTTCATCTGCTTTCTTTTTTCCATGTTTCAGCTTGCAGTCTCATTCTGATTTATATTTACACACTGGAAAATAATATAATTAAATGCTTGTTGAAGTAACACTTGATATTTACAGAGCATGTTTTATCAAGGCAGTCTTGAAAATATGCCACAAACTTTTTTGATTGATGATGTATGCTAAATTAATGAAACTTTGCTCATCTGAGTAAATAAAGGAGTAATGCTGAATTTTTTGAAATAATCAGTGTTGTGAGTGAAAATATATATAGTCCATCAAAAAGGAAAACAGAACCATTTGGTTTTGCCATTAATAGAATGCAGATATTGTAGTAAAATGAATGAAACTGAATAAATTCACTCACTGCTTCTTACTGCTTCTTAATGAACAGTGAACAAAAATGAACATAAAGTTACACAAATAGTTGAATCATAAACACTTTGCTTTATGACAAAATTCCATGAATGTAGGAAAAATATTTTGGTTTTAATCTTTGCTGTTCCTGTGTTCACCTTGTGTGGTAAAACTGATGATAAAAGGAGCAGTACTACTGAGAGTATGGAAAAATATTTTCAGTTCACTGCTAGCAAGAGTGATGAAAGTAGAATTGTCAATAAAGACTAGAAGCTTTAAGCTTAAAGGTTTCAGAGAAGCCTAATAGTCTTTGCAGCTAATTTCTGTTGAATTTCAGTGGAAGCTGTGCACTATTTAAAGTCACTCACAGTTTTGCATTGGCAAAATATTTTAATTTTTGCTGATAGAAACTTGTTCTACTGTTAAAATTATGATGCTTCTGAATGCAAATCTTTGAGTAGAGAAGTTAACTTTTATATTTGCCTCAAAACCTGTGTTTTCTCAGAGAAATTATTACATTTTACCTTGGAACAAACCTAGAAAATATGCGCCAAAAACATTAGAAACTGCATGTAAGTATTTGCAGAATAAAAAGAAGTTATTGTCATAGTAACTTGGGCCCAGATTTGCATATCTACTTACACTGATATAACCCAAAGACACTCCATTCTCTGCCAGGTGATCCATGACATCGGTGAAATGCAAAATCAGAATTTAGCCCAGGGACCCTGAATTCATTTTTAATCCTGAATCAACCTTTAAAAATCTCATGCAGAGGAGGAGGAGTATACCTCAACAGAAGTTACATTTTACATTTCATGCAAACTTGCTTTAAACAAATCAGAACAAGTAATGTGTCTGTTGAATAAGTTATTTTAAATTTTGGTATATCCTAAGACTGACTAATATGCAGGGGAGAGGTTTTGGCACTTTGGTGGAAGTTTATTCGTTATATAAGATGAGCAGCATTCAAGTGCAGAATACTCTATTCATGTATTATACTCCCAAACCCAGGAAGTAGTTGCTGATAATGATACTAGATGAAGCTTTATCAGCCTCATTTTATAACGGTTCTTCATTCATAAACAATGGCCACAGACTGAACAACAGTGAAAGCTGGAGGAAAAGAAAATATTGCTGAATCCTCAAATTCTCTAATAGTTGGAAAGAGAAAAAATTGAAAAAGTGGTTCTGCCTTGACAGCACTAGAATAATTTCTTTTGAAAAGAGCAAATCCCTTCAGAAATAATAAAAACAAACCCACAAACAAAGCACAGGTTCTTTGTGACCTGATTATGAAACAGCCCTGTACTTACCTGCACTTCAGCTTTCACAGAGATAAGAGTTTCAACCTTCATGGACTGACAGAGACTGATGGTCCAGAAAGGAGCCTGAACAAGTTGTTCACAGAATCTGGAATGCAGCGAGTTTAACGTTAATAAAATGAAATCTTTTTCACTGAATATACAATTGGCCCCTTGAACTCGCATATATTTGAGCAAGGCTTGCTAACACCCACGTAAGGCTGAGCGTGTAACAACCTTATAGGAGTACTCAGCTACCAGAGCCAAGATTTAAAAAGACAAAGTTATCCAAACCCTCAATCATTCATTGAGGATTAATTAAGAATCTCTCCTTGCTACCTAATTATTTCCCAACAATTTAGTTAAGGATTTTATGTGTTTATTTATGAATCAGCTGAAGGATCTGATATGGTTACTGCTGGGAATAGGAAATTGGATAGATAGATAGATAGATGGACTAGTGATATGTTTCTATGTGGCAGTCCCTGTATTCCTGGGTTCTTGTTTCATATATGAGCAGCATTCATGACACAGTCAATACAGGCTCTTTGCTTGGGTGCTTCGAATGATCATCTGGAGCCTCTGTAGACTCAAATCAGATATCTAGAGCTGGGCATTGCACTACACACTTATGCTACTTTCTGTATTTCATGCTGCAAGAGGGAAATGGGCATGCATCCTTTTTTTTTTTTTTTTTTCCCTGAAGCATTTCATTTCTGAAATGAAAACAAAGAAGGCAAAGCTGACTAGTTTCCTGCCTTACTTTCTGGTAAGAAAATTTTGGATCAAGCTGAAAGTGAGACATGAAGTTTAAATAAGACACAGAGACACCAGAGCTAGAAAAATCCAGTAACTACAGTCATGATTTGAGTTGATATAATGTGTTTTCAAGTTTACAGCCATGGGTTTTCCACTTCAAAATAATGAGAAAGGAAGTGGATGCAAAGAAATTTGACTGTAGAAAGATTCCGGAAGAGCTACAGTTTGATGGTGTTTTCCCCAGAGAGAGTGCTCATATCATAGTGAAAATATAGAGCAGCAGTCCTCTAAATGTCAGCAAGGCCAGATACTGTTAGAGATTTATACCGAGAGACAAAGCCGTTTTCCATTTAATTTGGAATTGGATTCAAAACCAGCCAATTTAGATCTTTGATTTGAAGTGTTCTTTCAACGTCAAATCCCATTAGAAAATTAGGACCTGATTCTCATTTGTATGAGAATATAAATGAGAATGTACGACATTTGCAAAGGAGAAACTATATCTATGACAACAGTAAGGTTTGGGATTTTTTTTTTTTTTACTGTTCTAGAGCAATCTGAACTGGACTTCACAGAGATGAGAATCATACCCCTGAAAGGCCTGAAACCTTGGAGCTAAAGCAAACTGAGTTGAGAGATAGAATAAGGCTGCTACCTCAAGCTGTGCTAGAAACAAGTACTAGGCATAAACATGTATCCACATCTCACATTTTTTCTTAAGAAAATTCCTCTCGGATGAGTAAGATCTCCAGTAACAACCACCAGGGAGATCACTTTGTGAAGAACCTCAGCTATATTCCCACAAAATCTATGGATACAAATTTGGATTGGAGATGGGGTCAAAACCATACAGGAAAAAAATAGTAAGTATTCTTTTTTAGGTCGGCGATAAAATGTGGACAGCTGTGATTTGGCCTAATATAATGGCACCGAGGCTTGAAGAAACCTTTTGAAGCTAGCACACACAATAGTATGCTTTCTCCATAATAAATGTAACTAACAGACCAGTAAAGTTTTTCAGTGGTACAAACAAGAGTAATCATCAACCTGAACAGGCCACATGCAAACTGACTAGGGGACTGACCCTTGTTTGAAAGGATTTTCCCATTTTACTAAGAAGAAGGCGGTGGTGGGGGTGAGGGGTGGGATTTAAAAAAGCAGAGCAGAAACACTGCAGAAGAATGCAGAGCAATCAACAGGAAGCCTCACAGACACTTGTAACACAAACCTGAGGAACAGCTAAGAGTGAAAGAGCTTCTGGGCAGAGACTTGTTCAAGAAGAGGCTTGGAATGAGGAAGGAATAAATTGGCTCCCCTTGCTTCATCCCTGCTGTCTGCAGAGAACTTGAACCTGAATAAACAGATGGCACTACAGAAATGCAAGTCCTAATCTGAAGAGGAAGCAAATTGCAAACCTCTTACTTCCCTCCCCAGCCCCCGTGGCTACCCTGGGGTTAAAAGGGATGCCAATGATGAAAACAGACGAAGAGAAATTTAAATGTATTAAAAATTTCTGCTCTGCTAGTGCTGTATTAATTGTTTTGGGTGGCATTCATCCCTTTTTGAAATTTTCTCTATCTTTTGGCAGTTAGATAGCTTTTCAGAGGAAGTTTAATCTCCCACTCAAATTATGTCGCACATACGCATGAAGCACAGCAGTGGGGAAATGCAAAAAGTATACTGTCTCTGATAGCTGGTACTGTGTGTATAATTACTTACAATGAGTAAGCAATTTCCTTCAGGTCAGACATGCAGAAAGCTTCTTACATTTGTGAAGATAAAGGCAGTGATCTTTTTTACTAGTATGAGTAGTAGCTTCTTTTACCTAAAGTAAAAAATAACACCAGCAGTGGAGAACTAAACAGGATTAGATAAAGGAATAAATTCTGTATTAATATTTTTCTAGGGTTTTTGGAGGTGAGAAATGCAACCTTTTTTTTATGTGTGGTTTCTTTTGTCTCTGCTTATGCATTCAGTGAATACAGAGTTTCAGAGCTCATCTTTTAATAAGAAACATCATTTAGTGATTAGACTAAAAGTACTTTGTCAGGACCAGGAGATCCATGATGGGGTACCTCTGCAGAACTGGGCTTTGTGATTTGCTTCTTGTCTATTGCAGGCCAAACTGTAACCATAAATCTGAGGCCTCCCAAACACCCAGAAAACTGTTCTGAGGATTGAAATCACTATCAGAGGAAGCTCTCTGTATCTAACAGCCAAATTCATCCCTGTTGTAACTTGGTTGGAGTCACTCAGTCACAGCCGATTGTTTATATGAAGCAGATAGTGTAGCTGAATGAGATTTAAGGGCATGGAGAACAGTTGAAGAAGCTGAATATGAGAAGCTCTTTTTTTCTGCATGATAATTTCTCCTTAAGAAAAAAAAAGTGTTGTATCACTATATACCCAAGTCAATACTGCCTAGTACTTTACTTCATTTCAACATAAAATTAAATTTATTGGCTAAAAGGAAAGTATTACAAAGCAAACTGTTATTCTGTGTGTCTGATGCTGCCCCTAGCCTTCTCGCTTGTCATGCCTCCATCTATCTTTTTAGAGCTGTTTGAGTTCATAGCCATTAAAAGAACATGCTGAAAAGTGGTAGATGAACAGTTTTGTGGGGTTATAGCAAAACAGGCTTATTAGGAGTTATTGTTTTCTATACTGAAAACAAACCCCAATGTTTTTTAGTCCTCAGAGGATCTAATTGATGTCTTCACAAATTGTGTTACAGGGGGAAATTCTACCTCACTGAGGCCTAGGGGAAACTCCAAAGAATTCGATGGGGTCATGATTTCATGTGTCATGGCTACCCTAATGCTCTCTGCGCTATACAAAACCAGGCTGTTTTTTAGTGTAAGGCTGCCTGAGACTTTGTAAATTCTTGTGCCTCACTTTACCAATGGATCTACACAGAAACAATCATGCTATTGTAAAGGGTATCTTGTGTGTTTGCTGTAGAAGGATGCAGTTTGCTTATTCACTGACGTCTGTGAGTGTGAACAGGACCTGAAATCAGATTATGAGTGTGTGAAGTCAGCCAACGTAGGAAGAAGCTCATAATATATATCTGTTAACAGTGTGGTAGAAAATATTCTATGCTTATAACTTTTTAAAGTGTGCCAAGCAAACTCTTCTATAGCAATGCAGTACTACATGGCTGCTACACCTCAACAATGTTCTGCTTTGAATAAGGACAGATCTCAAGAATAGGTGAAATTGCAGGCAGGGGAAAACAATTTACACTGGTATGAGGCAATATTCCATTTTGCACAGCAAGTACTATGCACTTCATACTAAAAGGAAGTATGTTAAGAGAAAGATGAACAATAAAAATGCTTCTAATGCATTTATTATTGTAAACATACATGCATTATATTCAAACACCCAGTATAACTTACTTACTGCCACAGGCCAATTAGATCATCTCCAATCACATGTGGAAAGAGCTCAAGCTAATCTAATTTGCCCAAGAATGCTCCATTTATTTCTGGGTTTCTGATGTTTTTATACCATTACAAAATGATCACTAAACATGCCCTCCAGTATGGAGCCTCTGTGCACTCAGAAATGCAAGTTCAGAAGACCATCCTTCTAGCAAAACAGTGATAACTGACTGTACTTCTAAATTATGTTGCTTAATGGTCAATAGACATCTGATGCTAAATAGGCAATGCTTGGCTTTACCTGCAAAGACTGCTACTAACATTCAATTGCAAGTAAAGTCAACTGCTTACTGTTTATCAGAGGAAGAAAAAAACCCCACAACAACCCTAATTTTCTTAGTTCTGTGGCTCTTGACCTGTGGCAACATTGACCTTCTTTGCAGTGGATTGGGTGACTCAGGAATTTTAGTTCTCAGGACCTTTTAGTTCTAAGTTGTTTGTTATGCATTTAAACTCCAAACTGTATGACAAATAATCTCAGGCTATAGTATTGTAAAACTTTATGCAAAAAAAGAGAAAACCAGAAAACAATGCATGAAGAAAAGTCTGCAGCAATATTTGATGTCTTTGCTTATTTTGTTACAAGAAGGGTTGGCTCCATAGCGAAAATGGCAATAGAGAAGACATTGGTGCCATTTTACTATACTGTCCTTAAATGCATGGATATTTTATAGTTGAAAATTTTGTTATACTTTATGAAAAATCTAGACAGTGCTCACAATTTGACAGACCCGTCTAATTCATGGGCAAGGGGTACACATCACTGTGTAACAAGTTGAAGGCTTGGGTCTTATGACAGGAAACGTTCTGTTTCTTCGTGTTTCAGATGGGTTACATTAGCTCTTTATTCTATCTAGGGGCATCAAAGTTTATCATATGGATCAAGTTAGCCCTAATAGTCTGTTTTTCCTCCTTGTCATCTTCACTAGTAGCATTCAGTCAGTATACTCACACAGTCTGAACCACTAAGTTAAAGTTGGGTTCTGTTTTTTCCTTTCCACTGTATTTCTCTTAACTTAATGCATGTAATACATTGTATTTCATTGTCATTGGGGAGTGTCATAAACATCTAGAAGACTCCTACACAAGTTTGTCTAAATATTTTCTCGGTAAAACCAAGACTGGGACGGTATCCATCAAAAACCAGCAATATTCACTGCCATGTGAGCCTCATTCAGGCAGTGTTCTGCAGCTGTAGTTATAACTGCATTAAATGTCTTCAATAAAACTGTATTTTTCCCTGGAGTGATTGAAGTAAAACATAATATTTTAGTTATATACTGTATCTCACATGAAATGTAATGATCTGAACTTACAGTACGTTAAAACCCTTCGTCACAGCACAAACTGAACAGTAGGCAAGGTCTAGTGTATGTTACAGGACATTAAAATGAGCATTCAACCAAAAGAAAATCATAAGCTGACTCTGCCATAAATCTTGTGCACCCGTGGTGGCTATTAAAATTCCACCAAAATTCACATGCTAACGATGTGATTCCAATCAATCCAATTTATCAACCTTGCGGGCTGATTAAAGCTATCACACCATTATGATTAACTCATTGCTGCTGGAAGTAGGATTTTGCAAAGTGCAACACAAAGTGGAAGCTTTGGCTTGCTTAACACTGAGAAGTTAATAGGAAACTATAAACTTTAAGAAAAACGTTAGGCCGGTTCATAAAAATCTCTGTGTTCAGTAAGGACTGATCCCTCTTCCTCTACATTTTTAAGCATTTGTCTGCTCAAGCAGCCAAATAATTTATACTGTAACCATTTTCAAACGCCATTCATATATACTCTCTAAAGCTAGGAGTTTCTTATCCATCCCACTCCCAGTTCTTCTGCTTTGGACTTCAGTCTCCTCTTTAACAAAGCAGGGAGGTATCCATTTACAGACAGGGGGAAACAGCTCCATTAATCACAGAAAAGGATTTTATGTAGAAAAAAATCATGCTCCACACTTTTTCCACATAAAGACGTGATATTCATGTGGAAATGGCCTGAATTAGTTTTTATGAATAGGGCCCTTGGTGACTAATTCTTTTCTGGGGAGGGTAACAGGCAAATGTTATCCAGATGCATTCCTCTGGAATTATTCCCAGTTTCTGGAAGTGAAAACTACTGTACCTGTAGTACAATACAGGGCAGTCAGTGAAACTTGATATCAGCATAAATAGTGCAACAGTGCTTCCTTCACTTCTCGCTATTGCTATAAAAATCTGATCTGTTGTAAACATCTACCAAATGACCTTCCAGTAATTCAGTAATACCTGTACCTATTCACACACAGATCTGTGTATGGGAGGGGAAAGTAACTCTGGGAGATTGTAATCCACCTCAACCACTGAGTCAAACAAAGCTCTTCCAGCTTTGAAAACTTTCTAACTCTGCCCAACAAAGGGAAAGATGAGAAAAGAAATGTTTACTTATTCTGTTTAAAGTGATTTTTAGGATGGAATCGCTATACCCATCCTGCTTAGGTAAGGTGAGTGCAGTAACTTAGGAGTCCCACGCTACAAATAATCACAATGATACTAACGAAATAATCCTGCAACATTCTTTTTACAGTTTATTCACTGCGTACTACCTTTCAGACATAAAGGTCAAAATGCTTTAAAGAAACAGTAACCAGCGTTATGCTCAAGGCATGGACATGCGGCAAGAGGATGTGAAGTGACTTGCACAAGCCATTCAGCAAACATCTCCAGTGGCAGCGTCAGGGGTTAACAAAGTTAAGCATTAGTAAATCCTTAACAAAGAATTCTAAGTAAAGACCAGCCTCTCAGTTTGTCTCCAGTGAGGAGATAAGTGGCTTCTTGTAGCTGCTGGAACAGTTTGAAAATACTCCTTCAGAAGTGAGAAAAAACACTGTGGTCATAACGCACTGTCCAGCTGTTTGCCAAACGAAACAAGAAAAATCTCACATTCCTGGTATAATAAAGCCTGGTTTTAACCCCACAAGGTTTATTTGTTCGTATGTATTTTGATATTTCTTTGTAACTACAAAGCAAGAGGAGACACTGTGTATGTATTTTATATCCTGTCAGTCCAACGGAGACTATGCTTCAATATTATGTTTGATGGACTACAGGATATACACTGCAATATTATATAAGACACAAAGATGAAGGAAAAGTAGATTCAATATTAGTTACTGATAAAGATGGTAAGATTTTTGCATTGGTTGTTCTCTGAAGCATAATCGAGGCTAGAAACCAACTACGAACATTTCAGTGTCCAGCTGGGAAGACAGCCTGATTTGGATCCCTCATGGGTCATTTCTGACTATTACGATATTAAGAATTTCTAGACATTTGGAAAAGGATGTTGACTAGTGCTAGTCAGCTACCCAATATCTCTAGATCAAAAAAGGTTGCCACTTAACCTTGAAATATAGGTTAAAATAGTGTTGACAGATTCAAAAAATTGTATTAATGAGTGAAGAGACCTGTGCCAATATTCTCTCCTGTGGATTTCTGCAATAAATGATTGGGAAAGTGGACAAAGCAAAAGGAGATATTACCAATGCAAGGATAATTACCAATGCAAGGACGTATTGCCAATGCAAGGATAAATACCAATTACTAAGGCATTACCAATGCCAGTACTTGAGTATCCATGCATTATGTTCCTTCTATTTTTTTAACAGAATGCAGCGCTGCGCTGAGAACCGTCCCATTATAGACGATCTGCACCCCTACTGGGAAGTACCATCATACTTCCCTATTTTTTGCACTGTCTTAAAATTAATAGGCAATCTGTAGGGTACAGTATTTTGGTGTTGTCTGTCATCTCCATTTATATCACTATCAGGTAGGTATCCACATGACTACTTGAAAGCGTCCAGCTGTATTTATTACTACCTCCAGGCATCCTCTCATGCTTCCACTAAACACACTGATCACCCTCTGCAAGAAATAATACTTCTATCTTTCAATATTATCCAAACTGCAAAGCAGCTTTTAAACATTCATTGTCACATATATATGCTTTCACCAGAGAACCGTCTTCTTGTTCTACTCCCAAGTGTACACTTTCCTTCACAAAATATAATTAGGTTAAGGCCCATCATTAGTAGTATTAATCCTCATATTTTTGTCATATTTAAGGCCCCACAACCTACCCGTTATAAATAGGAACCTTTAGAAAGCTGGTACCTCTACTTTTTTAACAGTTTATAATTGCTTCCAGTAATTTGTGAGATACTGGACTGCAATTTCTATACATGAATAGTTTTTTGGATTAAGAAACTCTGTTAGGAATTTTTTTCAATTTTTTAAAATGTATCAGTGGCTGGCGCAATTGTAGACATTAAAAATGTCGAATTTTTAGCCATTAAAAATTCTTGCCTGCCTCCATAACTGGTAGAGAGTTATAGGCATTTCCAGGGGCTCTTTCATTGCATTTAAGACAGGTATCTAAGATAAATCTTTTTTTTTTTGAGATATTGCGCTTTCTCCACTGCCCATAGAAAGAAAATAGGCAACTATCTTATAGTGGAGCTTACTTTTTAGACTGCTACGGTTAGGGGAAACCCACCATTAGGGTCCACCTTTCTCTCTCTCAGACTTCTTGGTGAGTCCTATAGAGGAGGAGACACATTTAACTGACTCACAGTCAGAAAATAAGGCATTCAGAAAATAAGACATTTTAAAACTCTAGGATACAAGTCAACAGTTCCAGAGGAAGCACCGACATAACTTTCTCACTAGGAAATGTGTGAGAAATGCCGTACTTGTGGTAGCGTGATGAGATAGAGAGTTTATTGGCACTTCTCTGAGAAAAGCTATGCAACCTTGACTCCTGATTGCATCAGCACTCAACAGCACATAAGCGTCAGATCTTTGTAGCAGATCGCCATTCTCTGAACATTGACTATTCCGAAGCATACCATCATCTGTCATGGACTATGCATTCTAATTTGCAAAGATACTCTCTCTACCCTCTCCACAGATAGCCGTCTACTCAGGCTACGTAATTTAGATAAATATGCAAATATTTGTGATTTGAAAAATAAAACACAGCAAAAACTATCTTTTCTTCTTTTCTGCCAGGTACTCCTTGACTAGAAATTACCTTCAGATGTTCATAATTTTAATGTTCTCTAATACAGGAATACCTGTTTCTTGAACAAAAGAGCAGTCCAGGATAGTGGTCAGAGCTCCTGTGCAATAGTCTCAAAGGATGATTTAAAAGCTTCACATTATATCAGCTTCTCTGGAAGCTAATTGATCTAATGAATTTAACCACAAAGCAATTTATTATGCCGGTTCCAAAAGCTTCCTTCTTTAACAACCCAAAGAGTTGGTCCTCTGTTAATACACAAACTGAAGGTGTTTTGCAGGATCTATGAGAAATAGTTCTTGTATTCAGGCACCATTAAATGGACATATTTTTTAGTGCAATATAAAAAATGGGGATTGATCTACTTATCACATTTTGGTTCACCACATCAAATAGATGTTCTATATTTTGCAGGGAAAGTAAGTATAAAGCATTATGGTGGAAATAGTGTATGTACAAAGATGGCTAATCCTGCAAAACACTTAATCAGAGGTGTGGTTTTGCTCATGAAATTCCTGTTTATCATGTGCTTAAGTATTTGCAAAACTTAGATCTTTTGATATCAAAGGTTGGATTTTCAGTACTTTACAAACGTGGGAACCCACACTTGTATGTTTTTTGAAATCTGTGGCCCAGTTCCCACAAATATTGTCTCCTACTATTGGAAGAAGGCACTAAGGCAGGACATTTTTCCAAATGTTCTTATTTCCTAGAGTACTGAAGAAAGTCCCAATGCTAAATGCCACACTGGACATCTTGAAGGATGTCACAACTTTTGCAATACCAACAGAAAATAATTGTAATACCTTGTGCTGACTGGAGGAAAAACCTTCTGCTGATGTTTTCTTCAGTTCTCTTTCTCTTTTACCTTGTTCGTTTGTTTTATTTATTCTGTTTTTGAGAACTAGAAACCAGTGGACTGGTTTCCCTGATAAGGTGGTGCTCTTGCAGCCATAGTCATCTGGGCTGGAGAAAATCAGCTGTCATATATGCTGTGAAATGAAGCAAGGGTTTAAAAAGGCCTTATAAATAGATCCACTCCTCACTAACATTGAAATGGATTCCTCCCCTTCTCTGACTTAATATAACCTGAATTTGACCTGCAGGGCAGATTGCAAGGCTCATCTTTTTTCACTCTATTTGAAAATGGGGGTATAAAATAGCTATTGTAAAAGCAGGGCATTGATCGAGCAGGGAGGGAGGATCAGTGTGTGAAGAGATGTTTCTTAAATTGCTGTATCAGGAGGTATTTTCAGATTACATCAATGGCATTTAGGCCATATGGAGAAGTTACTTTTTCACATTTGCAGGAATCTAAATAAATAAATAACCCTGTTGCATGAGCTACGAGCTGTGAGCTATGAGTATTATTTTTTCACGCTGCCTGTTACTAGCCTCTGCAATCCTCCTCCTACAGCTGAGACTTCTGGGGTCAGGCAGTGATCCTGGCAGGGAGGGTAAAATGCTCAGTTTGCCAAGGAATATAAATAGGACTAATTTATCAGTATACTGTCCTTGGTTACAACTAAACCTGTTTCTCCTTTTTCTTTCTGAGCTGTCAGAGAGCATATCCGTCTACAACAGTGACTTTCTCTTCACTGTGTGATGCACACCTCTTATGACTGCTATTTGCATGGCTCTGCCTGTTGAGCGGGTCAGGCAAGGCTCTCATTGTCCACCTTGGAACTGGCAGTGGCATCCCAGCATCATCCCAGTGATGCTAGCTTGTAGCATCACCCCTGTTATTTTACTCTTGCAAAATAATCACGATAAGCTGCTAGTTAATGAGGGGTTGATGTTGATTGCGTAGTCAGCACGAATCAGAGTGCCACGCACAAGGTTTAGTAATGCCTGGGCCATAAGTCGCTATGGCATATCCCACCAGCAAATCTGGCAGCCCTTTCCCCTCAAAAATCGAGATGTTCCATCAGTTGCGTTGAACTGAACTATGAATGCTCAGGTGCTGCGTGTGCCAGTAACTGTACTAATCACTCTCATTTCAGTGTTGGTATTAAAGACTCTATTCATGCCCAAAGGAGTGTTATGCAGCTGCTCAGTGCTTTCTTTTAGAACATGCATGTGGGAGGTAGGTTGCATAATGAGACATAGCCCTATATTATGTCCTCATCTGTATGTGGGAGGGTTTGAGCAAGCAGAAGCACATCTAAGTTTAAAAAAGGCCTTGAAGAAACACCTCTTTTGGCTCGTAGAACAGATCACATGATCGTTTCAAGATGTTTCTACAGCACCTCCAGAACAGCAAAACCCTTGATTTTCTTTCTAACAAAATGGAAGAAAGTTGCTTCCTGGAATTCTGTGCCACTGAAGCAGAGGTCTTACTAACAACACACACTGCTGCTGCTTAACAGTAGCCATTTGTGATCTGGGCTTGTGCTGATAATTTACCAAAGATTTTGGTGAGATCAGTACATTTAAGGGAAAAACTGGGCCTAGTTTCTGTAAGAGTGTATCTGCTGGCTGCACATTGTAGAGCTAATCAGATCTCAGCGGGCATCAGAATTGAATTTTTGAATAGAAATAAATTCTTATGGTGGACCAAATGAACAAAAGCTGCTCTTTTATTCCTTGCAGAGTGCCCTTTTGGGTGTCTTGTTCCTAGTGACCTCTTGGGCAATGCTTGTGCCTGAATCCTGCAGTTTCAGTGCATTTGCTCTAGCATTAGGAGAAGAAATAGGCCAAAACAATTTCTGATTTTGATAAACATACTTCCATTGAGTTTATTATGGTGTCTTCTATTTAATTTAGGACCAGATTTGTATCTCATAGTTTCTGAGAGTTTTCCATAGCAATGGTAGGGGCTTTATGTAGTGAAAAGTAAACTTTCAGAATAATTGATGTTTCTGAATGCAAATTTTTATTTCTCTGAAAATTACTATTTTCACCGTTGACAAAAATCAAGCTTTTTCACATTCTGAATCTGATTAACTTTATGACCAAAGTCAAAAAACCACTAAGTGATCTCATTAAAAACATCATGTTCAGTATTTTAAAGACATGTCTGTTGTTACCTTGCCCCCAAGAAGTTTGGGATTCCAGAAAAAGGTGCTTCTCAGAAAGAGGAAGAAAGGGAGAAACTGATGATTTTGAAGAGGTTTCAATGACTTCTTTATTCCTCTCAGAGCCATTTTAAGCACAGGATTTAGACACACAAAAACTGCCACCTTCATGATTTTGGGTGATAATTTTTGATACTTCCCTCCCATTAGTTTCCTCAAGACCATCATGCTGTCTCAAGAAATGCCTTTCCATATGGACTAAACATCTACGCCTTCCCTCACACAAAACATTCTGCTACGTGCCCATCTCCTTGGCAGTGGGCACAAAGATATGCCATGCTTCAAGGTCCCCTGATGAAGGACATGATCCATGTCTACGAAATACGGCTTCCAGTGCCAAGGCAGAGCCGTGGGGGCAACACCACATACCTGTGTGCAACTTCAGAGCCAAAGTCTGTGACTGAGGCATCTGGGTACTGTCTGGTAAGTATATAAAAATACTCAGTGGATATATAGCTCTATTACCTGGTTTTATAACATTTTGTGTCAATTACTGAATTAGTAAAAATGTCATCAGTATTTATATATTTTTTCATGCTGGTAATTTTACATGGAGTTGGCATAGACTAACTAGATAATTTTAATTATTGCTATTTAATTTCTAACAAGGCTATGTATTCAGTATAGATATGCGATTAGTATAAGCTTATTTAAATAACATTGTCTGGTTTCGCAGGCATTCATAAAATTGGAAAATGATCTTCATTGAAGAGCACAACCTCTCGGCTGTCACATTATCAATACATTGAGTTCTTTATGAATAATTTTCTATTTATCTCTTCTAGAAGTAATCAGAAAGGAGTCACTTTAAATAAACTTCTCTTCACAGATGATTGATTGATTATAGAAAATGTAATTTCCTATCCTTTCCAAAGATCTAGTTTCATATATGACTAAACATTTAACTGTATTGGAAGCAAGTTGATTTTACTTTTCTCATGACAGAAAGGTTAAATCAATGACTTATAGCTGAACATTGAATTCTCTCTTTCTTCAGGTAGAGTTCCCTTTGCAAGGACTGAGCAGAAAGGAAACCATCTGAATACGTGGCAATTTCAGTCAAAAATATTTGAATGGAGAAAGCGTGCAAGTATGTGCATGTGTGTGTCTCTACATACAAGGATTCGTCATGACTTTTCTAGCCCAAAGCAATAAAATGTTGCATAACAATATGCATTATTGTACATAAAATATGCTTATATTGGACATAACATGCTCTCAGCTACCCTGGTGCAACCCGTGGAAAACAGTGAGGCAGCACCTAAGCAAATAAGCAAAGCATGGCCCGTTGCTACTTACTCCTTAGGAAGAAAATGTATGGATATTCAGCAGTTTTCAACTTGTAAAACAGGGGAAAGGCACAGAGGTCCCCCTGAGCTGAATGGGCTGACCAGCAGGGGAGGCTCCAGGGGTGAAGCTGGCAGCTCCTCCTTGTCCCTGCTCCCTGAACCGTCCCCAGCGCAGGACGTACGGGCTCAGGGAAGCCAGCCGTGGACACCCTGCAGATGGTGGGCTGGACAGCCACTGCAGCCATGGGGACAGCACGTCTTATCCGGGCTTGTCTGGCCTTGTTGTGGTTTTCCTGCTGGGTCAGCAGAGAGCCTACCCTGCATGCCTTTCACTGACCCATATATAGTGTTCCCTTCTGTTTTTTAAATATTTCTTGGCTTGCTGAGCACTCAAAAAATTTACAAATATTACGGTCATATCTTGATCGTTGTCAAACTTCATCTCACAGCCTAAAATGGTTACAACTGCAGGTTTCTATTCACAGAAGTTTTCCTGCCAAAACTGAGTAAATTGTAGCTTGGACCTTTAGAGAAGGGGGCGGATAAGCCATGCCATGTGATGAAATAGCCCTCCTTTGTCAAACATAGTTGGTTTCAGTTATGACTCAATATGAAAAGACAGGTTCCTAAGGAAAGTTTCCACATTTTAGTGCCATTCATAAATATTTTAACTTGCTTTTACTTAATGCACGAATGAAAAAACCATAAAGAGGATTTGACCTTAAACCCTTAATTGACAAAGACTAGTTTAAATCCTCTGCAATAGCCGACTAATGCAGTACCATTATGAATCATAAGGAATCTTAGCATGATGCATTCCCATTGTCACTGAACTAGTTAAAGCCAGTGAAGCATGACTAAATTGTTGTGACATTTTCCCAGCCCTACTATTACCTGTCAGATGGGAAAAAATCAAGGCGTCAGGACAAGCTTCCATATTGATGTGCTTGCTGTTGATATTAATTGATGTAAATGGATAAGCTTGTCCATCAACAGTAACAAGCACATCTGCTCATTGTAAAAAAAAATCTTCTTAACCTTCTGTTCTTTTCAGACTCCTTTGATATGAAAAAATACTCAGTTCTATACTCAGCAAATATGATGTCTATTGTGTTTGTTTTTATTTTTTTTTCTAATTTGCTGACAAAATGAAATATGAACTATTCTGGTATTTCATGTTTTTGCTCACAATGGATTGAGTTATATAAAGTAGGACATGGACAAATTGCAAAAGCCAGAACAAGCAGGATACCTAATAGTCTTATATAACTGCAACCAGTCTGCATCTGCTTTAATCCATCATCTTCCTTACCGCTCTTTAAAAAAAAAATTTCTTTTTCTTTCTTTCTTTCTCCTTACTCATTTTAAGTACAAAGAAGTTTTCCATAGACTAAAAAAGCAAAACTTTTCCTGAGAAGTACTACAAAGACCTATAGCAAAGAATCCTTTGGGTTCTTTCCTGGGTGAATTTACTAATTCCTGAGGAATACTATACGTTGTGATACAAACAGAGCTCTCCTAAAGACCTTATTGTCAGTACAGTACTTGTGACAACAAAGCCTGCTCATTGAGAGAATACATTTCTTTCAAATGTCACCCTCTGCCCTATGATTATTTTTTCTTCAGCCTGGTAAAAGAAAAGTAATAGCAATTAAAAGTACAATATAAATTACCGTGCTGAATTCCAGGTATTTTCATTCAGTTACGATTTGAGTTTAATTAGAAATGTGATGTCTCCTAGCAGAAATAAAGTATGCACTGAGCATCATGTTTGTTGTTTTGAAATCATATTAATGAAGGCAGCCACTGCTGCAGACTATATTTAGCATTTCTGTTGATAGAAACAGAGAATAATTCAGAAATATCTTCATGTTGGTGAAATATTTACTGGAAAATAAAACCAAACATACTGAGAGAAAGTTAAATGGAAATGTAATCAAGGTAAACAGAAATACTTTCAATGCAGTACATAAGAAAATTGAGATATCTTGAAGAGAAGTAAACTTAGATGTTTTTGAATACCTAAATATTGCCATCATCTGATAAAAACCTTCTACTTATTTTCTTATGTTTTACCTAACATAGCTATACTATGAAGTTTGACTAATCTGAAAGTAATGCTCATGTCTGAAACAGTCATGAATACCAATGAAGGGTAAAAAGATGCCAAATTAAACCTGAACTCATATCCTCTTTATTATAAACTATGTTGGCATGTCTTTTCCCAGAAAGGTCTTCCAGTCCTTCTGAGACTGTGGCTACAAATCCAGACTGTATGCACCTCCTGGGAATAGTTTAAACAAAGAGAACCAGTTAGGCTATTGTTAAATTATCTCGGTTTTTCTTTGCACCCCTGTATGAACACTACTACTCCCACACCATTCCCCAGCAAATGAAATCTTGCGCTGAAGTCTGAAAGTTCCAGTTAGTCGCTATTTATAACATTCACACTCAAGGGAAAATGTAGAGGGTTCAGTACTGTCCAGATTACAGCCTGGCAAGCTATTGTCTTCCAAGTACAGCTGATAAAAGCAAGTTACTGGAAGGCTCTTTTCAGTTGTTTAAGAGTTATTTAAAATAGCCAGGAAAATGTCAGCTAACACAAACGCATCATGATGCTTGATGTGATACTTATCTTCGTTCGAATCATTCTTCCTTTCAGAACAGAAAAACAAAAACATGTTGAAAATTCATATTGAAAATTCATTTCAGTGTGATACGTCTTTTGACCATTCATTTCACCTGGGTCCTATGGGAGTATTTATTTGTGAGGCCAAAATTTGCTGCTGACATAAACAAATGAAAGAACATTGAGGAACTTCATTGAGCTGTCGCCATTTACCAGAGCAGAGACTATGGCCCAAAGCCTTTATAAGGTAGAAAGTTCATTTTCTACTATTTAACTGTTACATTTTAAACAATTATGATTGAAATAGAAACTATCTTTATATCAAACCCAAAGAGACATAACATTTACTACAGAGTTATAATTCAATTTGAACATAAATAAATAATGTATTATTAGCTCTATTTTCTCTTTCTAATGGTTTTAAAGGATAAAAAGTTTTCCTTATAATTTAAAACTACATTAGTCAGTAACCCTTCCCAATATTTGGTCTAAAGCAAGTTTGGAAATAGTTAAAATAAATATCATTCCACAGGAAAAGGATTAAAAAGAATAAATACTTTCTATAACCAAAAGAGGAGATAAAACTTTATATTCTCTGCATTTACATTTTATACAGAGACAAAGGAAGGTATTTTGTTACGACTCATCTGTAGGATGTTAACTACCACTTGGCCAAATTTCAAGAATTAGCAGCATTAAATCCCCCACAGAGACTAAGTAACAGATATGATCTAATCAGAAATTATTCCTCTCAGGATTTCATTTTACCTAAATATAAATCAGATAAATTAAGAAATACAGCAGGAAATAGCAGGTTCAAGCTCAGTAATGATTTTCAGTAATTACCGATCTCAATTGTATTTTAACTTAAAACCTAAAATTGAATGCTACCTCATTTCCCTAACTGTCCAAACAACTCTTTGAAAACAGAAATAACATTATGACAGTATTTAATTTCTATCATAGAAGCTATATCATACAATACAGCACAGACACCATTGCAATAATCATTGCAGTAATTATGCAGATGTTGAGCACCCAATAGGTCATGCCATGATTTATCACAGCTTTCTCAATAACTACCAACACAGTGGTCTAAACCTTTTATCATTTTGATTCTGAAGTAACTCAATTTAATTTAGAATAATTATTCAGTTCTAAACTATTGTAACTCAGAGTAGAAATTGTCCTGCTCTTTGTGTGTTTTTGCATGTGTGTGTCTAAGTGTCTATGAATGTAAGTATTACAGTGAAGTCAGACCTACTCTTAACACAACCGTAAGGTTCAAGTCTTTGAGATTTGTGATAGCTATCTATGTTAAATGTCAAACAAATAAAAAAAGACAAAAACTGGGGAAAAAAACTTGCTTACTTAGACCAGAGACATGAGCAAAAAAACCTATAAATGGAGCTGTAACTTTCTTTTAACAAAAATGAATATTTCAGATGATGAAACAATTCACAAATTCATGTATAATTTATCGTTTTTCAGTAAAAACATTTTAAAAAGTCAAAACACTTCACTCTGACATTTTCAAGTGGAATGTTTTGATTTTTTTCATTTCAAAACAACTTTTCATTTAGAGAAATTTACCACTTTTTAAGATGATCCCCTGAATATTTAATATTTTGGTCAATCTGAAAATAAAGTCTCAGATCTCATTTCTTTGGGAATATTAAAAATGTTCAAATTATTTTTTCCAGTTGATTAATCTTTATCCACTTGATCAAAAAAATTCAGTTATTCACACAAATCTCCTCTAGCACTCCTCTAAGACTACTATGATAGGCTCAGTAGCCATTTCAGCTCCATTAAATGCATCTGAGTGAAGTGTTTAAACTTCCATCCTTAGTGTTCTGTAAACGTTAATGCACCTTTGGCCAAGAAAAGATGTCCTATCTGAGGAGGAATGCTACATCAACAGTAGCAGTAGATGGAAGACTACTTGGTTCCACACGCCCCAAAAGAGATCAGCTTTGTATCTTAAGAGTGATATGGAAGCAGAGCTGAATTTGCTCAGGGAGCAACCAAGCTGATACTTTCATGGGGATTCATCAGATGGACCTTGGACTTAAAGATTATTCAAGGGTAAATTTAATACCTGCTGGGTGGACAGGTAGCGGCACTGAAACTGTGGAAGTTGGCACTGCAAGATTTAGTTCTTTGGTCTTACTTTTTTTAGAGTGCATGCTGAAAAAAATTGGCAAAGGAGATCCCACAAATTTCAGCTAGCTGTGACCGCAAGTCACTGAACTAGGTAAATCTGTTGTCATTCTCCAAGTCATTGAAAGAGGCAACACCAGAGAAACCAGGAGCCTTGCTCTTGTTAGAGTTGAGCTAGAAGGACTGTGTGTGTCATGGTGTGAACTAGATGGTTCTCCACTCTGAAACAACTCTGCGGAGAAGGACAGCTCTCCTGGACTTGGGCCTGTGGTCAAAAAGCTGAGAAGTAGCCTTGTGTGTTAGCAATATCCCTGCATCCTAAATGCTCTCCAGATTCCTCCCCTTGTTTTTTTGGTAAAACTGCTGAAACTCTTATAAAGTATAAAAAGCAGAAGGCAGAAACTTTTACAGAGGGGAGAGCTGCAAGAGACAATGGGTTAAATCTTGACCAAGTGAATCAAATGTACTGGGAATCATCCACCTGCACAGGCTAGAAATAAGATCATTTCAAAGCTTGTAAGTGAACTCGATGCTGTCCTTTAATGTGCCACTAAACAATTCATAAAGTTCATGGTTGGAGTTGACCCCTGTTACTGTGCTCCTTTTTGGCAGTGTTTCTAGGAAAAAGCTATTGCACAGCTGTGGGAAGCCCAGCACAGGAGAACAGAGGTTTATTTGAAACAAACCAAGGATTATCATGATCAGATCCCTATAGACATACTGACTGTCAGCCCAACAATATATTACATATCAAACTGTACAGACCTGGGATCTTTTAGACTGGGAGATCTTCAGACTTCTATATTCCCTATAATCAGATTCTTCACATGATTATTTTTTTAGTTTGTTATGTAAAAGGTTTTAAAATTACTTGAAATTATACTCATTGTAGCAATTGTAAAAATGGGTTTGTCTCTAATTTATCCTTGTGTTTTGAAACCAGATTTATTTTATGCCAGGGAGGATATTGCTATAATATATGTGCTAGAGCAATTAGGAGTTACCAGATTTAGTGATCAATCTGCCTTTTAATGTTCTCTATGCAGATCCCACTTGCTTATCAATTATATTTTATTTGATTACTGGGGTGTTTGCAGTTGTTAAGGAAATAAGACACACTTTCATGATGCCCAGAATACTCCAAGCTACAACAGATAGCAGAGCTCCCAAAGTACCGTCAGATGCTTAAGCATACTAAAACCCCCAAAATCAGTCAGGAGAAGGCTCTCTCTCTTACAGTTATTGAAGTACTTATGCTATGCTAATGAATAAACATAATTTCAATGGCCATTCCTGAACTTAATGGTTCAAATGATGCAGATATTTGCCTTGTGCATTCAGCCAGGATAGTATCTGCCAATACAAAAACTGAAATCAGGTTTGAAATCAAAGAAGTAGCATGCTTATATGTAACAAAAACTTTGCTCCTAACCTGCTCCTCTGGTTCGGAAGGCTATTGAATGGGTCAGATAGTCTGAACAACCAATGATCCTTTGTCAAAGTTTGCTTTTAAGACTGCCTGGCTTTAGGCATTGAACTGATGTGATTCTTCAAAATAAGAAGGTAAACCTTCTAGTCTCTCTTTAGAGCAACTGGAAGAGGTAGGTTTCTATGAGGAATGATTAATCTAAGAAACTCGGGACTCTAGACCAGGTAAAGTTAGTCAGTGTGAATATGCTCCCAAGGAACTGCACTGATAATAAGGATAATTAGATCTTGAAAATAATATTTTCTTAAGCAAGGTGGCAAACATCCTGTTTTCATCTGCACTTTGAAACACGCACACATAGTCATATCCTTTCTTTTAAAGAGTTTTCTTACCTTATAAAGTAGAATACTTTCATAATAAATTACAAGAATCAAACAACAAATAGCAACAAACAACACTAAGATCGCCATCAGGACCAACAAAATAGTAAAATGCCAAACTAGTAATTCCTGAATGAGAAGAGCACATAGTATCTGGAACTTTTCTCATCACTTGTGTGAGACAGGATTATCCGTTTTAAATTAACTTTTCTCTATAACCGTGAAAATGCATTTCTGTTTTGTCATATAGACGCAACAAGCTCTTCAGGATAGGAATAACTGAAGTTACCAGAGGCCATTAGGTACATATAAAGTTCCTTTTTCAGTATAAATATAGGTAGCTGTGCACTGTACCCATGGTGCTTGGCAGTATTGTGGGATTCAGTGGTGTTATTGTAAGCAGAACTGCTCAGTGAAGTCCAGTGTGGAATGATCGGCTGGAGAAAAAAATCAATCCAGAAGCTTTCCTAAGATGTATTTCAACTCATGCCATTTACTTGATGAAGAACAGAACCCACAGTAGTATCAATAAGGGCAGGTAGAACTGAATTTGTTGTGCCAGCAGCTCTCTTTCTGACCTACCCTGCAGTGAGCTGTTGCTGCTCGATGCATGCATGGCACATGCCTGCTGGAAGTCATGTATCACAGGGCCAGGTCTGGACTGGGGATGCTACCGCAGCTACGGCCGTACCAGTCTCTCCTGGCACAGTTCGCATTATTTCAGAGCCAGTTGAAGGCAAAAACATCTATAGCACTGTTAAAAGGAACACTACTCTTTCTCTTCTTCCTGCTAGATGATTGATTTTTTCTTCTCATTTTCTTTTTTTTCTTGCCTTTGTTCATACAGAAGGAGTAGCAATATCAATAGTGATGCTGCTGCTATGACAAAATATGCTGTAAGTCTGTTCTTTTTTGGATATGAGGATACTTCGGCAGAACGTTTCTCCACTTGCTTTTAGGCACTACTCAGCTGTCAGCCCCCTATACAGTCAATAGGAAAAATAAACACTTCCAAGAAGTCATTTAGATTTTAGGTGGCTGAATCGTTCTCTGCGTGAGCCTCCCTCTTCTTACTGAGTACTGAAGAAGCCTAGGAGAGGTATTCTCTCAGCTTAGTTGCCTTGAATAGATTGGATCAATTCAGGATTATTGGACAAATATAAATGCTCAGTCGAGAGCAAATTGCCCAGTACATAATCTCCACTGAATGTATGGCAATAACACAGAATAGCAAACTAGACGAACAATGGAATATCACTGTCACATTTAGTTTAAACATCATATTTGCATATATTTGTTTATTTTTATATAATTAGTGGTTTCACCATCTGGTAGGTAAATAACAAGTCATGGGCAACCAGTAAAGGTCTGTACCCTAAACTACAAAGGTGTTGTATCAGGTGATGATACAGGTGACTGAATTTGAAATGTAATGCAAATAGTGAGAATGCCATATACATCATCTATTTTCTGTCTTCTCACATCAAATGTATTTTGGTACTAGACATAAAGTCTCCTAAAGATGGAGTTTCAGACTAGGTTAGTATAATTCAGCTAAAGCTTTTTCTGATGTCTGGACTAAAGAGAATTGTAACTCCAGCTGTCAGCTTCCAGCAGCCAATAACAAACCCATTTACTTGGAAATTTTGCCAATTTTAATTAACTATTATGTATTCTAGTATGTGCAAGTGCTGCACTTAACTAGTGCTATGTCTGGGTATGTGTTCTTTATCTTAAATGTTGGTATTTGTCGTCCCCCCCCCCCCAACACAGCAAGATTTGTTTACTTGCTTGTTTTTTCCTAAATATACATCTACTCAGGAAGATATGTAATTGAGTCTGAAAAAGCTTTTTGTAAACTTACCTGCAAAGTTAATCTACTATGGTTACTTTATGTTTGCACGTGTGTGAGTATACATATATACCCACACATATGGCTGAACATACGCTTAATACAATTAAAAGACAATATCAAGCAAAAAGAAAAATCAAAACACCTCTCCCTTTTTTATGTTTATTTTAACATGTACCTTTGATTTGAGAGGGAGTATTGTAGGGGCATTTTGCAGGTAGGAAACCCAAGTAACTTTCCAGTGAGGCAGTGGAAAGTCATGCCATTTTTAATTACTGACGTCGGTTCATTTGTGACCTGGTTAACACTTACAAAGCCATAAAGGTCAAGAACTGTAAGTTTATAAAAGCTTGAACACTTTGCCTTTAGAGCCTTCTCAGGTTAGTATTTCTACTCTGTCATTTCCCATTCTTTTTTTTTCACAGCAACAGCCAGTAAACTGGCAGTAGGCAACTTCTTCTATAAGTATGTCTTAACCCTGACCTATGTGAAACATATCAGAACAACGGTGGATATTTCTAATCACACTATAGGAAGCAACTCTCTGAAAGTGTCTGTCACAGCATGTCACTTTGTCATATTTACAGGCACACAGGTATTTGAAGCACCCAAGGTATCTGTAAGTAATTGGCATGATGATTCCAATCCGTTGCTAGCTATGAATTAAATATCTAAACAGTTTTGGTTAAGGAACTAATTATCCTAGTGGAAAATTGTATCTTTAGTTTATTCAGTGAGCTGGAAATGGAACAGAGGCTAGACATTGCTGTTCCCAGAGTAACTATGATTTTTGATGTGAAAGGAGAAGGCAAACAAGTTAAGATGTATCTTACTGATGTATATCATAGACGGTTTAAGACCCCTCACCTAATCCGAGTCTGCCAAAAGAATCTATGCATTCAATAAGTAGTTTGTAGCAAGAGGGGCATAGTACTGAATAAAGAGGACAGTAAGAGGACTTGAAAGGTCTTTGACAGCCTGTGGCCGACTGCTGATAGTGTTTAGAACAGACTTATTCTCAGCCCTAGTGTGTCTTATCAGTACGAACAAGGTTGTTTGAAAATTAAACAGTGTGGAAAAAGGTCTCACACTCAGTATTTTTAATACTTCTGCACTAAAATATGCGTTTAAAAAAATTGAAAAAAACTAGTGTAATTTTTTATTATTATTTTCTGCATAGAACAGGCAAATCAAACCACAGCATTATTTAAGTGCCTTGTTATAGTATTGTTTAAGCTTATACTTACAAAACCAGAATAGAGCATTTTTATTTAAAATCAGGAGTTTTGTAAATGGAAAGAAAAATACAAACATCTTTTTTTAACCTCCTTTTGTTTGTTCCTTTGTTAATATCTTGCTCTGCTAGGTTTACAAATCCTAAATAAATAGAAATTAGTGCTCCTTACTTTGCAGTCCATTTGCTTTAGATGTTTGCCTTGAGGGACATTTGTGTATTCTACTAATGGCTGCAGCAGAGTGCTGTCTCATTTTCATTCTGGCAAAAAAAGGCCGTTTCCATGGTTACAGTTTCATTTGCTAGAGAGAAACTGATGGCTGTTAGTGATCCCATCATAAGCAACTTCTGTCAGATTTCTTATCAAGTAGACATATTTTGACAAAGTGAAAGATAACACCATAATAAGAGAACTAAGTTGCTACTCTATGTAATGAACCATTTAGCATTAAATGAAATGTGAAACCACATTCTTAAGACTGAAGGTGGAGAGGAAAAAGTAATATTTATAATTTACGAAAATAAAAATATTCAGTGCTGGAATAATGATAGCCTGCTTGTTTTCTGTTGTCAAGGTAAATCTAGTAGCATAACATTGATTTATATTTTAGGGTCAGATACAAACCTTTGCCATCATCTATTTCACAGAAAGGCTGCATGGAGCTATAATAACTTTTAGGTTTTTCTGTGGTATCCCATTTGGTTAGGTATGGCCCATGGCTGAATTAAGGGCTAAATGCATGGCTGGTAGGTCAACGCCCGCCCCGCCCCAGTTCAGCGTGTAAGACTTGGTCTAGCGTTTTGCCCCACAAAATACATGCCATCTCTATTCAGAAGAACTACTGCAGGCTTAGAAACCTGGAAGAAAATGACCCAACCCTTTGTTCCTGTGAGCTGGGCAGGACGCCAGACCACAGACAAGATTTGCGCCAAAATATTCTGTTGTGGAGGAAGTGTTTATTGGAGCCCTACGTAACCTGAGGACTGAAGTTAAATATGGTTATTGAAGGGAAAAGAAGATAGTATACTGCTTAATTTTAGAGGGTTGCCTTGTGTTTCAAGTCTTGAAGGTATCATACAGAGACTGCATCACCAGGTCTCCAGGCTTTCTTGGTTCATTATCTCAGGAAAGTCTAAAAAAACCGTCCAAAAACTAACCAACAGAAGAGGAGAAGAACAGAGGGAGACAAATAAAAGACATTGAAATATTAGGATAAAAACAAAATGCCATGAAAAATATATCCCAAGAGGTTGTGGAGGAGGGCTGAAATAACAAAGAAAGGAACACCCAGGTAAAATTAAATACTAATACACTGTACATAAGGTGGATACCCTAGGGTTAAGTTGAAGATTTGTAGAGTATACTTGTATTAATGCATATCAAGCTTTTTCTCCTTAGACTCCTCTATAAATCTCCATCTATACACAGATATTTGTTTAAAATTTAATCTCACTTGAAGCAGAGTATCAGTTCATTATTGCCCTTCACTTCTGTAGTCATTCAGCTTTATAAGGGATGTGAAATGCTATCAGACTAAAATGATAGTGCCTGATTCTTATCTAAATTAAAATTTTTTTTATATTTCTCCAGTACATTTGGAAATGGGATGTAACTCTTCAATCAGTTTTAAGTAATTCGTTATTACCTTGCTTTAGAAAGGCACTTTAGAATAGCTAAGAGAGGCCAGTAGTGGTGTAGATCTACTTTGTACTCAGGATGCACTCTGGGATCAGGGCTATATGTGAGTTTGAATTACCTCCAAAAAGCCTACAATCCCCCAAAGGCTTTTCTGAGACATAAAAGCAGTTGATGTCCTGTAGATTCATCTTTAATTCTTTGTTATTATAAACGCTGTATACTCCATGGAGGTTTTAAAGTGTTCACTTGCCTGCCCTGGCTTGTGTTATGCTTTAGCAGAATCTTAGCTTTTAGGTACCCATTCAGCACTTCAGGTTGCTTTTGCCATTTCAAATATTACTTACAACCACAGTGTGTAATACTGTCTGGAAACATAGGCATTAGAACTCAAAATGAATGGCACTAAGCTCATTCTTACAATGATGTCCTTCAGAACTGGATTCTGCAGCATGACTGTTAATGTACCAACATATATGCTCCTGGAAACTGTCTAAACTGAGGAGCCTATGTCAACATATCTGGATGCTTGGCTGAAGCCAAAGTCATTCTCTGAAGTCCTATTGCTGAGATCCTGTTTCTTTCACAAGAGCCAGCCATTAGTTTCTTTCACACCCAAAGATCCCATTGACTTGAATCTGGAATGTGTCCCTCTGTCATCTTTCTTTCAATAAGCATAAAGGATTGGATCTTCTACAGCAGCTGGTGCTGCCCTACTTCAGGTTCCACTGAAGTTAATGATAAAACTCTCTCCGATTTGAACTCGAGCAGAGTTAGGTCCATGGTACATGCTTTTGAAAAATCCCAGTCCGTGTAGTTTCTAAAGAGTTAGTGACGAACAAAAGGCACTGAAGTAATCTGTACCTTTCAGATGGGATTTCTAACACACGTATAATAACATCAGTGACACAGGAATTGAATGTGTGGCACTCTATTAAATTCCATGAGCTGTAATACCATATTTCTAAAGCTGTGGAAATGTTAATATCTATGTTTGCACTGCAGCTGTGCTTTGCCACAACCTTGGGAATCTATCTGTTTATGAATTAGAGTTAGTTAGAAGCAGGGTGAGTGTATCCATAACATGAATAGGGGCTGAGTGAGAAAGGATGCGGGGCCTGCATAACCCAAGAGCTGTAACTTCAACAGGCAAAAGACATACAGCTTCCTTAATGCCTCTAATAAATCTAAATCAGACAGGCAGAGACACAACAGATAAGTTAGTTAGCATAGTTACTCCAGAAAGGCCTCCCTAGAACATCAAATTTTGGAAATTCTTTCTTCCTTTACCTTTTTCCTTAAACACAAACTTCAGGTGATGGTGCTTCTGTGTTTACTGAAGCTGCTGTTGTGAGGATCACAAATGGATCTTTCCTTTTTCTCATCATGATATACATGATGTTTACCACAATCTACACAGGGATTGAAATTGTTCTTTTTTCAGAAACAGTGGCAAAGATGACTTAACTGTATTGCCAAGATTACCAGACATGTAAATTTAAGATGAGCATTTTTGGTAGCATGATCAAAATATCGAAGTGATTTAGGGTTAGAGTTGCCACTGCAGTTCAGTCCTTCCCTGAGTACCTAAATAAGTGGTCTAATTTTCAGCAATGCTTGGCTCTTAAATGGTTTCTAATTTGAACAACAGTTGTCATGTTGTCAAGTCCTAGGAACAGGCAGTCCTAACATTTAAGTACCTAAGAGTGTTACATGTTTGACTTTCAGTGGGATTTGAGCACTTCATTCCCATAGCTCCTTCAAAAAATCACAGATGAGGAATTTAACCATTACTCATTCTTTTAAAGAAGAAAAATTCTTGTGTAGATATATTTATTTGTTAGTGCCTCAGTGAAAGATGCCATGTCACCTGGAACAGGCAGTCCTAACATTTAAGTACCTAAGAGTGTTACATGTTTGACTTTCAGTGGGATTTGAGCACTTCATTCCCATAGCTCCTTCAAAAAATCACAGATGAGGAATTTAACCATTACTCATTCTTTTAAAGAAGAAAAATTCTTGTGTAGATATATTTATTTGTTAGTGCCTCAGTGAAAGATGCCATGTCATCTTTCATTTGGTGCCAAGGACCTGCTTGGACAAACTGACAACTGTGAGCAACAACTAAAACTGACAACTTCATAACCTTGCCAAGCATTAGGAAAAAGCAACTGTTCATTCTGCCCATGGTGCACAAAGGGCTTTTCATGTCCCTGTATCCAGGATGCTGCTCTGTGGGAAGAGGAAAGGTCCTGACTCAAGTTGTTTCCTGTTCAAATAAGAAATAGTAAAAGCAAATCTTGTGGCATTAGCAGTATCTTAACAAACCTGGGGTCTGACACGTGAGTCATGACAACAGAAGCAGAGAAGCTCCTTCAAGCTTATATGGTAAATACCAAGGTGCAATTTGGTGGCAGGGTGTATCACAGACAGGTATCTCTTAAGAGACAGGTCTCATCCTACATAAAAGAAAGAAACAAATTTTCTGAAATCCATGTTTAAGTCACTCTTGGTGCATTGATGCAATGTATTTCCAAAGCAATTTGCCATTCAGCAAAGGCAATGACATAAGTTTTCACAGGACATATCAACATTCATGTGACAAACAGAAGGGGAGAGCAAATGTAGCAAAATTCACCATTTCCAATAAAGCTAAGCTCAGATAGGTACTATGTAAGGTATTCTACTGATAAGATAGTCTCAATTTCATGATATCACCTGAATTTTCAAGGTCTAAATTTCATTTTTCCATTTCAAACTGATCCCAGAACTGATGCTTTCAGAAATGTTAAGAATGGATAACATAAAAAAATAGACAGACAAATAGACAAATATCAGTGCATACTGTTTTAATAATCAAAGGCAACACGTATTTTGTCAAGAAGGATGCACAGAAGATCTGTTCATGTTACATATACCACAAGTTACAAATGTTTCCCAGCAGCAGAGAACAGATTAGGCCAGAAGCCAGGAGTATGAAAGATTTCAAAAGGTTCCTGCAAAAGGGGGCATGTAAGGTGTGTTTCTTTTTTATTTAGTGTACAGAAACCAAACTTTTGGAGCAAAAAGACTTTCCAAAATCTTTTTAATTGAAAACACCATATGTAACATTTCCACATTGTACAAAGAAAGCACCCATTTTCTTTCTATTCAGGAGCTTCAGGAAAACTGACTCTTTCCTTCAAGTAAACTACAAGCTTAGAAATTTCCAATGGGAAAATGAAATTTTCCAGGCAGCTTTAATGTATTTTTTTTTCCTTCTACTTCAATCATTCCTGGAGTGGAAAGAAACCATTTAGCAATGTAAAGCAATACTACACAATAGTTCAGTGACAGGAAGTGAAAAATAATGTATCTTGTGGGGAAATTACACAGTTATCTAATTAGACAGGATATTGTGACATATAATTAGTTTATGTTTGCTGAGTACTTAAAAAAAATGCAAAGCTCTTTATAAATGCTAACCATTAATATTTAACCTAGGCATATATAATTAACAAAAGCCTGTTTTAGGCAAAGCATTAGAGCTAATTAACCACCCTACTTTCATGAGAAGTACTATCATATTCTATATTTTCCTAAGATGCTAGGACCTTGCTTTTAAGAATGAAATACAGAACCTGTACAGTGCTATTAAATATTAAAACAGGAATTCAAGGTTTCGTTTTTGGTTTTGTTGTTTTTTTGTTTTTTGTTTTTTTTTTTTTTTAATAAAAACATATCCCACAGAATATCATATAGTTACTCTTTTCCTAAGCATTTGTGGGGTTGTTTTTGTGTTGGTTGATTCCACCTAACCAAGTCTTACTTGACTTCTGGAAATTAATGAGATTACATTACAGAAGAGTTTGGCAGCAGACTGCGCAGCCATCATTCCCATTTCACTGTCATAGATAAAAGTTTGAAGTAATTCCACAATGTCAGTGTACTTACATCAGCATGAACCATAGGAAATGAGAATTGAACCAGGTCTATTATATCCAAGGGAAAGGTGAAATTTGGGATCTGAATTAGGTAGAGAAATGTGACAGGAGTTAGTAACACTCTTTACTGATTGTGAGGAAAGTCCATTTTTTTATATTCAAACAACTAGAGTTCAATTCAAAAAGCAGGGAAAAAAAAATCCTGAATTGCAAAAATGAAGTGGCAAAGGTTTGATACATAGCGACCCATTTAAGCCAAAACAAACTTTTAGGACATACAGTGTTTATACAAAGAATAATGACTTCTGCTATTTCTATCCAGCTACTCTATGTAGCTTTGTACCACTGTAAATTTTGCTTGTTACATGAACTTTAGCACCACATTTTAATAATAAAAATGTTGTGCACTGACATTTTTGTTTTGCTTTGGTTCTTCAAGCAAAGTTTAAAATTTTTGTTTTCTGTGAAGGAAATAGAATTTGATGTTCAAATACAAAAAACTAGTCATAACCAAACTTTAATTTTGTGGTCTGTATGGTATGAATTTTCCTCAAATAGAAAGGTATTACTCTGCTGGCCAAAATGTCTCTTAATCCACACAAGATGAGCAATACCTGTATATTTATTAAATACTGAACTGATGAAAAAACAAGTTAGAAAAGTCTTCCTAATCAGTAGGATTAAAATAGAGACAGTCTCCAAGGATTTACTTGCATGGTTTTTTACTGAGAGATTGCACAAACACACTCAAAGTGGGACAGAAACAGAAGGAAAAACATAGGGTGAGTAGCAAAAAAATCCAGCCATGACACGTGTTAGTGCAATGTGAGAAAATAAAAAAGCAGTAAACAAAAATAGATGTTGAATGAAATCAGTGCCTGGAAAGCTAAGGGAACAAAATGTGCCTAATGACTGTCCTGCAAACCTTTATTTAGGCAAATGTTCTGTGTTCATACAACAAGCTCTATTTTTATTAGCTGGACTGTCCATGTAAGGATAAAATTTTGCAGCTGAGCTCCTAAAAGACTTAAGTATACTTATTTGCTTGTTCATTTCTCATTAATATAATATAATCTGCTATTTCCAGTTCCTCACCTGGGATATTCAAGTAAATCTTAGCATTAATTTCTAAGATCCATCAGCAAAATATATTTACTATATATACACTGAGACAGAATCCTCAGCTTGTTTAGGATGAGTACTTATCCAGTGGTCTTTTTTTTCCCCCGAAGCTAGTAACTGAGGACATGACCCTTTATATTTCTATCCATTGGGTCTAAGAATCAGAGCAATATTATAAATCATTTCACAAAAAGAATCCAGCTAATATCAAAGAACCCCCCAATATATTCAAACTTCCAGCTTGATCTCTACAAGTTTGCCACTCCAAGCCCTGAGGATTACATACCAATGTTATTTTTCAAATTACTGTTTCAGTTTTCTGAACTCATGGTAACTTCAGATAAATGCATACTTTCATTCCAGCTGATACATGATCTTCTTTTAGTCTGAAGCTGAATTCATTTTAAACTATAGAAATATGCAGGAAACGGAGACACAAACCAAGTGGTCTTAACAGATGTGATCTCATCAGGGTTCCATTTGTTAAAGGAAATCATTGAATATTAACTAAAAGTTAATTAGATCTAATTGCCAATTAGAAAGAAAAAGTAATTTGAGAATATCTGTTGCCAATGTCTTATTATTACCTTTGAGAAGCCTAAATCTTGAAGAGGGTATGTCACCTGCCCATATATCAGCTAGTGTGCAAAACCCATTGCTAAATTCTGGTTCATTAAAGGAATTCTCACAGACCTCAAAAGATCCAAAGGAAAAGACAAACAACTTGGAAATACTGAAGGACTCACTAACTTGCTCTTTTAAAAAAAACCATACACTTTTCTTTTAGTTTCGTTTTCCAAAGTTCTTCATTTTCAAAAATAGGTGAAAGGACACCAGACTATACTGGGGCACAGAGATTATGCTGAAAGTGAAGGGACTTGCATCTGTTCAAATGATGTACACTTGGTAAGAAGAGAGTGGACCATGATATGTAAGCGTAACACACTTCCATCAGCCTTTGCATCCCAGAGCATTAGCTGTACAGTCAAGATGACTTCTATCCATCGCTAGAAAAACAATGAGAATTCAATATATTTTGTCTAGTGAGTATCCTAGTAAAATAAAGGCCTGGAGAGACTCGAGCTTTCCACAGATCATACACTTCTCATATATATTTAGGAAAATAAAAGAATATTGTCACATCCACCATAGCTGAGAAAGAACGTAAGGACGGATGGCTGACAAGAATGCAAGTGAAGCCATGAGGTGGTGCGGTCAATCAGTGACTATATTCTGCATTGAACTGTTTTGATCCCTCTTTGAAAATTAATGTGGGCAGTGGTGTGAGAGAGTTGCAGAAGTACTTCCATTTATCTCCTCAACCTTTCTTCTCCCCCATCTTAAAGGAAACTCAGGGTATGGTGTAGTTGACACAGTCAGTCACAGGGAAAATAATGCAAAATGTCAGATTTAGAAACTTACTTCAGGGCCTGTTTTTTATTATCTTGGCCCTTAATTTTTCAAATAAAATATTATTTTTATGAGAAGTAACTCTTTACATAGCACAAGAAACTGCAACTTATCTTTGAGCCTATCTCATAAAAAAACAGCACCTGTGCCTACTTAATCATTCCAATTCTTGAAGGGCTGCTATTATTGTTAATTAACCAGGTTGCTTCAGCTGGCTTCTAAAATGCCAGAAAGAAGAGATAGGCAGCATATCCAACCAATTCAAGGACTTAGGAGGATAATGCTGCAATAATCTGAATTCTTGGTGTAACCTTCTTCAAGGAAGGTTCCCCGAGACACCAAAAAAATCCCATAATAATTCCAGTCTTGCTGCTTTACACAAAAAAAAAAAACCCAACACATTAATAACTTGAGCCTTTTGGCTTGAGATTTTCTATTGCCTTGCAAGTATTATAAAGTGGGATCAGTACAAGTTGTCCTGGAGTTTCTCGATTTGAAGGGATCTACTGTGAGTTAATACGAACTGCACTTTATTTTGCAATTAAAATGTATATGTCAACTTCTACCTGGGAGATGCCATACGTAGTCACTCAGCAGAGTCTACTGACACCTTTCACTGCAAAATCCACATTATCAACTGGATCCTCTTTTCCAAAACCAATTCCAACACAGCAAATCTGTCACCACTTCAGTGGAACATCAGTTGTTATCCCAAACCACTGGGCTGATTTTGAAGATCTTTAAATAAGATAACATTACATTGTCTGAAGTAAGAATTGATGGATGTCTCCAGGCACCTTTCACTAAGTTTATGTTCTGCGTTCACATTACAGAGTGCACTTTTATTAAAAGAATTATTAGACCGAGCCTTAAGGCTGCTATGGGAAAGTTCTGAAAGAAGGAATAGAAATTCACATCTCAGGTCACATTATGAAATGGAAGACCTACTGAGACAAAGGTGATGTGTAAGTTCTTTCCCATACTTCTACACATTAACAGTATTTCTGCCTTAAGAATTTGGGGAAATATTTAATGTTGCTCTTTAGGATCACAAAGATTTTTTTTTTTTTTTTTTGAGATGTCTTCTTAAACAGACTGTCTATAATTTGGACCTTTTCCAGTTCCAAAATGAGCTTTTTGTAGCACAATATTTATTCTTAACCGACAATTATTGTCAGAGGCCTGTGCAATTCCTTAGCAACCACAAAGACATTCTGTGGCAAAGAATCTAGCCACTTCTGTATTTGTTTTATAGCTACTGAGTATAAATACAAATAAAACAGCAAAGAATCAGTAAGAATGAAAGCAACAGCAGAAACAGTATTTAGTGAAATTGCAGGAGAAAAGTAGGGGCAGCAAAAATTCATCTATCAATACATTGCAGGAGATTGCCTTACTGAATCTGTCTGGTTCCATAAATACTGGAAATACAGAGACATATTCGGTTTCTTCTTTTCTACTTTTGTTTCATGCTCTATGCCCTCATTCAGCACATATTTACTTATCTTAGGTTGAGCAGTTACATTGCTCTGTTGATCAAAAATATCTCAAGAAATCACAAAGCATATTTTGATAAAACCTTTTCATATTATGAAAGTATCTTCCAATTTTTTTTTTTTTCTTTTTTTTCCAAATGACACATACATTCACTAAAAGGTGGGATGCAAAATGAGAAGCCAGGGTACATCTGCTTTATGACAGTCATTTTCATTGCAGAAGAAAAACTTACCTCTTTGTCTCTTGTCTTCAGGAAAGCAAGTGACAAATTTTATTGCTTAACAGGTTTACACAGAAGATGATGTTTAGAGCACAGAAAGTATACGTGAGTACTTATAAGAGTAATCCTAACAGATAGCTAGCAAAGTCACCTACGAAATTACCTTATGTGGAACTCTTGTAGCTTGTCTATACTATCAATATTAAATTTTTGTTTGTATTGTGCACATTAAACTTCACAGATATTTTCCAATCTCAAAAACCATAAGGAAATTCTTAGCCACCTGAAATTTCACAAATACTGTTTCATTGCACTTGATAGGAAAAACTGACCTTTTTGTTGTCACGGTACAAACCTCTCCCTTGTCAGCAAACAAAAAACCATTACCTGTTAGTAATATAGGGTCTATGGCACAGAGACAGGACTACTACTAACCCTTCTGTCTTGGTCCTGCATCTGGCCCAGGTCAAGCTTAAAATGCGACTGTTAAGTTCTTCTGCACAGAGACCACATCTTTTTTTGTGTAAACAGTCATGACAAGTTGTTTAGGACAAATTATACTTAATAGTAGAGGAGGCAGGAGAAGGCAGATATGAAGTATTAATCAAGCAATTAATTAATTTTATTCTCTCTGGCTAAGTTTCTGCTAGCAGTGATTGCATGTTCACCTGGAATTTGCTGTACTATTTAGCAGTGGAAGTTAGGCTTCCCACTCCGTCTGTGGCTCACACAAAGCAGAGCAGAGGCTTAAGAAATGCCCCCCTCATCAGCTATTTTGTTTCTCAGGCTATTGTTAATTTATAAATGAAACCACAATTCCTTATGCTGGGGTTTCCAGTCTGTGAGGCCAAAACAGATCTCAAGTCATAGGCAAGTGTACCAGTAGGAGAGAGGAATGAGAGTTCTTGGATTTGCAGACCACCAACAGCCATCGTGCAGAGCAGGAGACTGCAGCCAGTCTCCTGGGTGTCACACACTGGGTGTCACTAATGAAAGATGTGGCAGATTTAGACAGTGGTAATCTCAATGGAGGCTCCGCTTGAAGGCACAGCTGCTGAGATAAGCAGTGGAAAGGGATCAAAGGACACCAGACAGAGTTGTTAGTGTCTAAGGCGCAGGCAGTATCACCCTGAATGAACATCTAGTTAAAGAAAATTTAGAACAAAGGCAGGGTTTTATGGCCTGATGCAAAGTCCATTAAAGTCAATGGAAAGATGCCTATCTGGAAGCATTTGAAAACCTCAGATGACATTAAGAAATGGGAAGGCTCTAGGGTTCCTAAAAATAAAAGAGCAACATCCGTAACTTCATGGACCTTACTGTTGGCAATAAATATGAAAAGGTTCTACTGAGAAAGTTGATGTAGAAATTAATATGGGAACCTTACTCAGGTCGGGGATGGAAACCTGAGGACAGTTTTCATTTCATCATTTCATTTCATTTCATTTCATTTTCATACCTAGAAAAAAGATATTTCACTTGAGGATCGTTATGCATTTTTCCCTCTTACTTTGTCCCAATGACTCATAAGACAGTAAGTTCAGTAGGCGCAGGAATTCAGTGCAGGGTGAATGCTGAGCCATATTTTAGCTGTTTGGGATCTGACCCATTTTTACTGTTTCACCGACTGAGTAGCTGGTGGCTTTTGTGCTTTAAAGCCTGATGTTTGCATCTGGTGGACAATTTCAAATTGCTACAGTTATTTGTACAGTGGGTAAATTTCTCTTTTGTTTTGTGGCTAGTTTTTCTTTTGTTTTTTTTTTTTTTTCCCTACGGTAATGGAGCTTAACAGCATGATTCCCTCTTGGGGAAATTGGACATATGTAGCTTTTAATTTCTTCTGCAGAAAGGAGCAGCTAAATTAAAAGTAGCAGGATGTTTCTCACAAAAGGACACATTTTCTACCCAGCTTGAGTTGTGGCTCAACTTGAGTAATTTTGTGGGAGAAATCGTGCTCCCTACTGGGGAATAATTGCCAGTGGCTCAGCACATTCCCAGTGGGCATGTCATTTTAGCGTAGTTTCCCTAAACCTTAATTCCATGCATAGTAAAGTCACCATGGAGTTGCAAGAGAATTCACGTAAGAGAGAAGGTCCCAGTCGTTCCAATGAGAATGTTGTTTGGGTGAATAGTTCATGATTTGGCCCTCAAACAAGAATGATCTTTTAGGTAAGACCTTAATGAAAATCTGGGTTTGATTGCAGGGTATCTCATAACCTCTTGTGTGGCCATGAATAAGGCTCCTTATTTCCCTGTGTCTCTGTTACTTATCAGCAATATTTCCTTCTCTCACAGAAGTGTTCTGAAGAGTTCATTAATATTTGTGAAGTATTTAAATGAAGAACTTACTGAAGTAGAAATAATTCAGGGCTAGGCACCTGGGTGCACACTATTATTCCCAGCACAAAACAAATGAAACAAATCCCTAATTGACTTGGAGTGTTGAGGAAATGTTCTTCCATGTTCCCCAGATGGCAAAAAATCCCAATGTATACAAAATATCAATAGGACAAGCAATCATGCTTGAAGCAGAAACTTTGACGCTGTGCCTCAACTTAACTAGAACCATCTGCTCGTGCATGAACAGTAGCAAAAGACTTGAAAAAACACAAAGCGGAGCGCATACGCAAGCCCAGGTGATAAGTAAGTATCAGTAGAGTTCACTTCACTGTAAAGCGACTGGAACAAGTTTATCAGACATACTCAAGAACAGGCAAACAGGTCCAATTAAAAAAAAATCCTCAGCAAGTCTGACCCTGCAATTAATCACAATAGCTTACTGAAGTAACAATTAACTGCAGCTTAAATGATAGTCTGAAGAGCAAGCGGCTTTCTGGGAGTCGAAATGCGTGATCTGGGAAACAAGACTTATGAATTTGATCATTTGTACCTGCAAGTGGGACCTCGTAAGATAACATTCCCGATGTATTGCAGAACCAACATGGCTGGCCCAATTATCAGGCTGGACAGACATCCCTTTGAAAATTTGGTTTACAGTCAGTTTGAAAAGATGCACAGTACATTACCAGAGGGAAAAGCAAGAGATTTGAATTTTAAGGTAATGCTCAAAATTTTGATGTGTTTATTACTATTTTCCCTTAGATTGTCTTCAGTGTTTTAAGTCTTCAGCCTTGAATTTACAAGAAAGAAGTATATGTGGAAGTGAGGGAGCAGTCAATGGATATAACAGAAAAAGTATTTTAAGTTTTAGGTGGATACTCTTGAGATGTAACTGGCGAGTGGGCTCAAATGAAATGAATACAGAATCTGAATCACATACAATTTACCTCAAGATTCTAGCAATATTGTCAATGTTCTCTGGTACATTTGATTTCAAGTAATATGTTTTATATTTCATTATTCTATCACATTAGAACAGTTATTCTGCAATTAATAAGAACTGATTACTTTCTTTAATGAGTCATTGTTTACCATTGTAGACTATTAGTTTAGCTTAGGGTCTTGAGCCTAAAAGCACAATTTTTGCAAAACACTTAAGGCAATCTTAAGTCCATAGAAGCCTTCTGTATAACCTATTTTACTGACAAACAATTACATTTTAGATTGAAGAGGTGAAATGATTAAGAATATTTGACTTAGTTGCCATGACAGCATGCATTTTTCATCAGGCAGAGTGTAATTACTACAATTTCAATGATGTAAAATCAAGAAAGATGATAACAAACAGCAGAACCATGGAGATATTGCCATTGCAACCAGGTTACCATGGCAACAGTGATAATAATCTCAGTGATAGATGTTTTCTCTTGCTCTTTCCATTTTGTACGGTTATAACATTCAGAGCCAGTTTTTACCACAGCTTTTTATAGTTTATTAGACTGTCAAAATAGTTTATGAGATGTTGTTGCAAAGGAAATGACTGAGTTCCGCAGCCTAATAAAAATGCCAAATACTCTGTTTACATACTGCTCCAGCATTTAACAAACATTAAAAAATTGTATGAAAAATGATTTGATATTGTATCTGTATTAATCAATTTGCAAGGCATAAGCCCTGTCACTGAAGGTCAAATGAATACCTTCCAAGCATTACTTTTAGAGAGCCCTTTTAAAGTTTATTCTTGACACCATGCTGCCAAGTCCTTTTACCTGAGCTGTTGCAAAACATGCAGCTCAGAGGAAATACTTCATAAGGCTAGTAGATAGTTAGCTAGAAAAATAATGTTGATGATTTAAATAATGTAGGAACATTTACTAACTTAACATCAAAGAAGTGGTCAATAGAGATTAAAGAATACTTTACTTACCGAAAGTCTATCATAGACATGAGGCAGCACAAAAAAAAAGTAAGATAATGTGTGCGTGTTTTCTATATATATGTATACATAGACACAAACTATTGTATGCATATGCTATTTTATGTAGTATGTTTGTAGTGTATATATGAAGACAAAGAATAAATAACTTCTTCACAATGTTACCTCCTATGCTACAGAGGTATCAGAAGGCATAGATTAGTAGAGGAAGCATTGAGATTTACTTCTGAAGCAGAAATACAACCCCTTTTTTATAGTTTTAAAGTCTGTCTTTCTAAATCTGAAACAATAACTCTTTAGGGAGCAATGTAATTTTAGTGGGAATTTTTAGAATTGTTTGCAAAGGAAATATTTAAATATCCTTTTCTATTTTTCCCTATCTTTTTCTCCCTAAGCTTAGCAACAGTCACCAACCATCTTAAAAAAAAATATAGACATACTCTGAAAAACAAACACATTTAAAATCTGAATATTGACTACAACAAATTATTGTTCTTCACTGAAGTTACCCCAAATTTATTTACGTAACTGAAAGAATTGCTAGAACCGCAGCTTTTCCTACCATCCAGTTTGGCCAGCTGCTTTATACATTTGCTCAGCACTGAGACCTTCAGTAGAGAAGAAAGCCCAGAGAGAGAAAGGGAGGGACTCCTGAAATGTTGTGATTAAACAGGTGGGTAATGGGGCAGGAAGATTCAGAAAGAGTTTGAATGATTGTGCACTGCTTTGAGGTGTTAATGTGGATTTGAGGACCGACATGGGAGACTATTGCCATAATGCCAAGACACTGGTGACTGATGGCATCAGTTTCAGTCATGCTGCTCCCCGAAACAGTTGTGTCAAGGAGCACAGCTCCTTCATCATGTAGACCTGACTCTGCTCATCCCATAATACATAGAGGCAAATTTACATACTGTAATTTCTCCATGAAAATGAATAAATTTCCAGTTTAGAGATATGTTAACAGGTCCTAAAGTTTTTCTTAAGTGTTGTAGACAACTGTAACCCACAGTTACCAGTCACTGTTCAATCTAGGTTGTCTTTCTTGAAAATAAAATAAAATAAAGAAAAAGTACTGAAAAAAGCCAAGCATTTAGTTTGTTAATAGAACACTACTAAGTGCTCCTGACAGCTTATTCCTTTGGTGTTTATACTGTTGATAAACTAGACGTTTTTAAATTTTAACTTATGCTTGGGGAAAAAATGAATTAATAGATATATATCTATCCCAAACCAAATAAGAATTGAAGTTTACAGTAATGGATAACATAAGTTTACACTGTTTATGTTACTTGGAAAACTTTTCTTTGTTGTATATGTTAAATGTGTATACAGTATGTATGTGTGGGTGAGAGAGAGGAAGAGAAGGAAGTCTGGTCTCTGAGAAGATCCACTGTAAAAATTGACAAATTATACGCAGCAGCTGAGATTACATAATCATAGACAAACTCAGATATGTTTTAAGACCTAATAACTTTGTTGACACTTCAGAACTGATCCTAACAGTATGTTTGGTAAGATTTCTTTAGTTTAATTTTATCAGATTCTGAGAGTGGAGCACTTATTTTTTCATACCAAAATAACTTGTGCTGTGAGAATGGGGTGCTGGTATTCAAATGTAATTTCATTCTCTCAATTTCACATCATTACTCCTAATTATGTTTCCTTACAATTAAATAATTTGATATAAAGTCTTGTTGTTAAGGATCAAATATCTGTAGTTCCATCTTCATTTTTATTTACAGTTTAACTAAACTACATGTACTAAGAGGCACCGTCAGTTTAATAGAAACATGCTTTTCCCTGAATGTCCTTTTGCTTTGTATTCTTATTCATACTACAAATAAATTCTACAAAAAACATAACTGAAAAAATTTGAAGAAAAAAGAAGCTGATTGTGGAAAGAGTAAGAGTACTTTAATTCTTTATTTGAAAATAAGCAGTTTTCAGGATGGTGGCATCTCTTTAAATAAGCTTTTCTTCCCAAGGATATCCATCCCTCTAGCCAACTCACCATTTCTGTTGCTGTTCTTTAAAACTCTCTCCAGATTCACAGTATCTTTTTTTGATAATGTGCAGCCAAAAAAAACCCCACCATGCAATAGTCTAACTGGGATGACATAGGAGCTGTAGAGATACTGTTACTTGCCTGCTCCACCATATGATGTCTTTGTGCATGCTGCCTAAAATTGCACTGCCCTTTTCCTGGCAGCTGTTACACATTGCAAATTGATGAATACTTTGCTGTCCACAGTTAATCCCATGTGTTTCTTGCATCATTATTACTTCCCAGGTTTGTCTCCTTCATCAAATGAACATCTTTGCATTATGTCTGCCAAACATTATTATATGTTATGCCAAATTTAATTTTTCTTTTTTGTTTATACAGTTACAGAGCACAGTCCTTTTCATCTATTTCTCCTTGGCCTCTGAGGTGTTTAAACTTCTTCCAGTCTTTGAATTTCACTAATAGATCTGACTACTAATGACAACAAAAATTATAAATAACTTCCACCGACCATCAATCCTGCTTGCACCTCCTAGACTTTCTCCAACTCAGTGCATTCCATTTATCATTACTTTGTGTTTATTGTTTTTTTGGTCACTTTTCAGATCTCAGATCAGTCTTTCTTTTCCAGCTTGACTACATTCTCAATTCTTATTTGTATTAAATGCTAGGTAGAAATGCTAGCTATCACTCATCCACCAATTTTGCAATTTGAAGGAAAGAAGGAAAGAATGAAAGAAAAAAATAAAAAAGAAAAAGAAGTCATTCATCTGGAAAGCCATATGCTTGAGACTTGCCTAGTTTTTAAGGTCTGATTTCTCATGCATTTGTATTATGTTGGAGATTCTTATATCTTTTGTTTGGAAAATACATAAAATTTCCACTAATTGCAATGAACATTAATTATGGCCTTTAAGGGTCCATCCCTGCTTTCTGACATGGCATTCAGCACATACTGCCTATCATTCTATAGACAGGCTCTTGTAAGGGATGTCCTTGGAGATTTAAAATGGCGAGGGGGCCCTTTGCTGTTTTTCCAGACGACACATGAATTGCACTAATGTGAATAAACAGAAGGAAATTTAAATACAGAAACAGAAATTACAGCTTTGCAACTTAATTTTGTGCACTTAATCGAAAATCCAGAGACATTCCGTAAACTCTAAGAGTTTCTGAGTGCACAGATAGTAAATTGGATTGATAGCCTACAAAAGAAGCTGCAAGACATTTACCAAGAATGACCTGCCTGCCAGGGAATGGGCTAACCCACTCCCCCTGCCCCTCAGTTTTCAGTGCTGATTGTCAGTTTTGCAATACAGCTGAAACAATTCCTTTTGCTGGGTGTCTAAGCACATGCTGCTTTCAAATGGAATTACATTATAGAGTATGGGATTATCACTTCCAACTTGCCTTGAAAAGGGGGGGAGTCAGAAGCACCGAGTCTCAAAAAGCAGTTCCCTTCTTCAAACAGAGAAAATGCAGGTGCCTGAAAAAATAGCATAAACCACCAAAAAAGAGTTCTATGCACACCAAAATGGTGATACAAATCTGCTCTGAGGTGCTGATACCCTGGAAGACTACGTCCTCGCCTGTGATAGCCCTTCAGAAATGCTGATGTTGTTTTGCAGAATATCTCCCTCCTACATAACGCTGTGAAGGAGAGATGCTGTTTTGTCCAGGGCAGTAAGTGATCCCCTGGACTTGGTCCCATGCTGACAACTGATACACCTTGAGGCATTTTAATCTGCTGGCTGTGTGCCAACACCTACTTCTGTCTAAATGCAGGACACATCTGCTTATGGGTGGGTACGTGACAAAAACCTGAGTCGCAGTAATCGAGTAAGATAGTGTTGCTAAAGAGCTTATAATGGAATTTCTTTTTAGAGAGAATTTCATCAATAATTAAAGTTCCCACCTGTCCACTGTCCCTTCTTTTAATTATACCTGATGTCTCTTGTCCCACAAAATGCTGATATATGGAACCAGTGCTTGTCCCTTAATTTCAAGATTAATTAGTTGTTGCCGTTTTGTGCAATCTCATTAGGAACACTGTAGAAAAAAAATCATAACTAAGTATGGATAGGAATTCTAAAATGTTATAGGTGAAGTTCTCAGCTGATGTTGAGCACAGCATTATTCAGCAAAGCATCACTGATGTCACCTACTACAACAGCAATAATTCCTTTGGAACAGTATGCAGACCATGTACATTCAGAAACAAAGATCCAGTATGTTGTAATGTGTTTCAAAGCCTGAGCAGATGCTTTGCTATCGTTTTCCTAGATGAAATTCTTCTTCCCACCTGTCTTTTCCTGCACCACTTAAAACACATGAAGGGTGGATGTTGGCATGAATGATAGAAAAACCTTGTGATGACCCTCTGCACCTGAGAGAATTTTCCTCCAAACAATATTTGGATGACTTTTAAAACAGATGTGCAAGCCTTAAAACCCTCATTCCAATTGCCCGAGATATAGAAGAAAAACGAATTAAAATATAGATTGAGAATGTCTTTTGATATTAAAAATCATTTTCTGAGGAACATTTTAGAGCAATTTTCTGTCTTATGCATTTTATCTTGCCACTTTTCCCATTGACTATTATTTCCCTTACTCTCATGTGGATATATCCTGAATAACATTCTGGAGGATATTAAGCCATGCAACGGTAAGAAAGAGCTCAAGGAAACTATTGCAGCTTAGTCTGCCTCTCATTCTACTTTAGATTTACATGGCCATGGTATTCAATTTTCAGGGATCCTAGCTCAAATTTCTTTTTCCAACTTATACAAACTTTCTGTGTTTTCCATCCGGTAACCTCTATAAAATCATGCATACCACTGCTAGTTGCCAGCATTTTTTCCAGACACCCTGTCTTTACTTGTTAATGTTTCTGGATTTTTTTTTTTTTTTTTCCCTTTGCCTTTCTACCAGAGAAAAGGAAATGCATTTAATGATACAGCCCACAGAAAGTCCTCTGCTGTAGGATTAAATGCAGTCTGTTGCCTTTTGAGATCCTAAAAACCCCAAATGCTTGATCAGATCTTTCGGTTATGCAATATGCACATTTTTTATAATGTTTAAAGTCCAAAACCTAAACTCAAACAGATCTAGCTGAACTGTTCTTTTAAAAGATCCCAAATTATTAAAACTGCTTGCTGTGCATTTTTATTTGAAGGTTTTAAATTTTCCATTACTGGTTTTGCAAATGATATATCTCTTAAAACTCTATAATGTAGCGTGATAGCTTTGGTATGATTTGATGTGTTTTTCACTATCACAGGTTACCTAGGAGAAAATAGATATTGCAAAGTCTAAATTACTTTTATTTCAAATGATGTAAAACAACAAAGAAAGAACAAATGGATATCATACAGGACAAAGCAATCAGCCTTTTAGTAGCACTGCATGAGTCACATTTGAATTTATTTCAGTGGCTGTTTTTCCTGTTGCTGCTATACATACATTTAGAGATTACATGCATTCTGTGCTGGTAGACCATAGGTGTGAGTACGCCAAGGGCATCTAGGGAGTAATTTTCAGTGATCATATACACTTTACTATATCTCAGCAATCTGCGATTTCTATGGCACCTTGTATTCTCATCCCGGATGCTTCTGTGGGGAAAAGTGAGCGCTTCTGTACTTCCTAACTAGGATCCACAGCTGACTGGGCAGTCATCTCTGCCCAGTTTCTACAGCAAGCTTCAGAGCAGGTACACTGAGGAAAAGGACAAAATGAATAGCAGATGAGAAGAAAGAGAGATGAGAAGAAAGAGAAGAAAAAAATGGGTGTGCGCCTTTCTGATAGAGTCATTTGCAACATAGCACACACTACAGAAATACTATAATAGTAATCAGTTGGCCATGCAACCTCTGAATTGCAGGGATGCAAATTGCTGTGACTATTGCTGGTCCCTGGCTATTTCTGGAAAACAAAACATTTCTGAAATGATTCTGAACATTTCTTCTGACTCTGAGACACTCAAAAGTCTGTACTCATCCAGCTGAATTGTAGACACTGAAGCACTCAAATCAGTATTTTCCCACCTTTAGGCTGCCACTAGAGAAAATGGAGTGAGATGGATACATCCAGGAAGCAATTCAGCTCACCTCAGACTTAAACTGTCATTTTAAAGGTCTTGATTTTTCTTTAGATAGGAGGTTGGATGAAACCATACTAGGTTGTTTGGTTGTTTGGTTTTTGCTTGGTTGAGGGGGGCAGGGGGTTGGATTGGTTTCTTTTTTTTTTTTTTTTGGCTGTCTGCAGTCTGGATAAGCAGTGTTACTGAGGAAACTCTTTGGTACACATTTGCTTCCAGATTTTTTCATAACTTAAAGTCTCAGACACTCTGTAGGCACAGAGAAGTTAAAATATCAGCACTGCCTGAGGAGCAAACCATTGCAATATAATGGAGAAAGGCTAAAAAGGGGCTGTTCATCAAAGGAGCTTCTATTAGCAACAAACCTTGCAAAACAATACTATATGCAAACATTTTGCCTCACAGTCATATCTTCTCACCCAAGCATGATGGATAAGAAACCATCGTTCCTTATCGCAGTCATAGCATCTTTCTCTTCTCATAACCTCTTCCTTTGTCATTCACACTTCCTAGTGTAAGCTGTCTCTTAAATTGTGCTTAAGACTTTGCCCACAATGTTCCTGAATTATTTGACCTGGAGAAGGATCAGCTGTCTTCAAAACTGCTAATGGTTTTATAAACACTTTTGTGTTATTTGCTTGAAGGTGGAACTATCTGACTTCAGCTTTAAAGCCATTTGCTCCTGATAAATTAAAATAATGCACCTAAAGGGCCTCTTCATTAAAGCACTGGAGAGTAAAAGCTCCATTTAAGTGACATGTTTGACTCTCCCTCTCTTTTAAAGCTTCTATTTGTTGCTGATCTCTCCCCAACTCCCACTGTTTATTCTACTAAATATGGTATAGAGATAAAACCATATTCCACTCCATAAGCTTTTTCTAAGATTTCCACATGCAGCAGGAGGTAAACAGAAGAGTCAGATAAAAAGAATTACAATAGGATGTTATTTATGCATTGGAATATGTGGAAGAACAGGGGAACAAGAAGAATACACTTAAAAGAAATGAAAATTGAGCTTGACAAGAAATACATGATTCTTTAAATGTTTTTGCCAATCTAAATGTTGGAGATAAACTCCCCTTTCAAAGAAAAGTGATACTTAGAAACATTTTTCTTTCACGATAAAAAAAAATAACCTGTGGGAGGTGAAAAATTATTGTGGAAAAGAGAACTCAGAGTTTGTGAGACACTATCCCACTCAGGTGAGGAAGAGGAAAGGGGTTTATCAGACACTAGGTGTGGGGAAGCATGTAGAAGCTTCGTCACACAAATATCATAGAATGATAGAACGATTTGGGTTGGAAGGGACCTTTAAAGGTCATCTAGTCCAAATATTGCAGTTTCCATAAGGATGGTCCACAGCCTTCAGGATTTCATGCAAAATGCTTCTGTCCTCTTTCCAAGGCGCTATATCTCCACATTATGCCCTTACAATCTAGTTTGCCAACCTAAGGCACTAGAAGTTATAAAACAGGATATTCAAAAGTGAACAGCAAGAAAGACGGTCTTCATTTTATATGCTCTTACTTTGATTTTACTTTATTCAATTCTAATACCTCAGACTTTCCCAGTTAGCCAAATCCTCTTCATGGGCTCAAGGAGGGCCTTTTGCTGCCTCCCCAAGTTGCTTATAATTGCTTTCATCTTTTCTAAGCCACTCAGTACCAACATGAAAATCACGCAGTGTTGTCTTTTTTTGCAAAACTGTGTTCAAAAAGTCCTATACAAAGCACAGTTATTGGCAAATGAACAGTTTCTAAAAATTCTACTTTGCAGAATTTTTCTAAATATTATCAATTGTTCTATTTACAGCAAGAAAGTGCTCAGATCCTGGAAAAGGAGTACTGAAGTCAGTAAACCCCACAGTCTGACAAAAACAGAACTGTTTTTCCAATAGAACAAAATAAGACTGTTTTTCTTCTAGGATGGATTATAAAGAGGCTGCTGTTGGGCTTGCTAGCATTCAGAATACATTGGAGCACACATATGCTTGTTTGGAAGATAAGCTTAACTGTCTGTGTTTTTTCCACCTGCCTCTACCTACTTCATCTGTCTGTGGAGTTGTCGCTCTGTTTTCCCCAAGGCTGCTCAGGACTCTTCCTTGAAGAGCCCTGGTGCCACTTGCGGATTTCCTAAGAAGCTACAGAAAGCCAGGCACAGGCACCCATTTGCTTCAGGATCTTCCTGGGATCCCACAGTTCAGGTAGGGGTATGCGCATCTAGAAAAGCTTTAAGCAAAAATTCTGCCTATTTGCATCTCTAAATGAGTTTGAAAACCTGATTGCACATTGTAGGAGAAGAGAGGCTTGATCTCAGATGGCTTGACTCCTTCTCCAGTATCCCACTCACTGGAATACAGCTCTTCTGAGCTCAGTAACATCTCTGAGGAGACTTTAAATCTTAAGGTCAGCTTTCTTCTGGTTAGGTATTGTTACATGTTATTTTGTGCTGTTATTATTCCTGCAAAATGGCTTTGGCACTCT
>NW_009193637.1:0-25972 GCF_000690835.1 Fulmarus glacialis | reverse complement strand
GATTCCTGTTGTTCATTGGGATGCAGAAGCCAGTAGCTGTATATCTTTGCCTTGCCTGATCCATAAAAATACGCATCATAATACCACATTAGAAGAAGAGAGGTCAGAATATGTTGATAAGGAAGGTAACTAAGTCAGTCAGTTGCCTAAATAAGTAATGGCTTGTGTTGTTTCCCCCTATTGGCTACACATAGTATGGGTGTGCTCTGTCATAGAAAGTGCCATCTAAAAAGTAAAAATGGACACAAATAACTAGTGTTATTTATCTGCCTGGAACTGCAGTTATGAGGCAGCATACAGAACTAGTACAGTTACTGAAAGAATGTGGGGTAATTAATGTTTAAATAATGTCTACTGAAATTAATTATCACACAATTTAATAATCATTTTTATGTATGGATCCATTTTATGTATGAGTTGAAACTTCTTCAGAGTAAGGATGAGTTTTACAGTTAAAATTCAGCCACATTAAGGGTCAAAGTTTCTTGGTTTATGGCATTTCTAGAGAATCAGTTTTTAAAACATAAGGCTGCTCTGTTTCCACCTCTTTTTTTTTTCTTTTATTATCAGAGATGAGATTTTTCAAAGTCAGACATATATCTGATTTTGACACCTTCACGTCTTTCTTGAATTTAAAATTCTGGTGTGGGAATCCTGGTCTCTGTGAGGCCAATGGGGAAAAATGTCTTCATTTTCCCTGGGATTCAGATTTCATATGATGTCTTCCACCATGATGCAGCTTTTTAATATAAACAAATAAATGCCTTGTTAAGTAAATGAAGGAGAAGTTAACCAATTATAAAAACTCTATTGCCAGCATTAACAATTTTTTTAAAATTTTATTTCAGTATTAGATTACATACGAGAAGCTTATTAAAAGAACATTACATTTGCAAAGTCAATTTCTGGAAAGTTGCTCAGTGCCAGGACGAGGGCTGCATAAACAGATTCAGTCATAAGTAATACTATGTTTTAATGACGCTTTAACTGAGAACTGTGTATAACTATTGGAATTCCAAGTCCAGTACAGTCTTGTTTTATGCAGGCCTATTTCTCTATAGAGGCAACTTTAAAATCTCAAGAATTATTCAAGTACTTACTGCTTCTAGCCTGAATTTAAATACTTTCCCAGAGTGATTGCTATGCCTCAGTTCCTTGACAAAAAAATGATAATGCCATTTTTTTACTGTAATTTTCCTTTCTTTCATACATGGTTTATTGAAATTGCAAACTGTGTGGCAAGGACTGTATTTTATTGGGTAGGTGCAGGCTGTCTAGTAAAGTGGTACCCATAATCTGGGAGACACTTCTAGGTACTGCTATAATATAGATGAATGAATAAAGAACAACTTGTTACAGCAGCACAATTTTTCAAGATAAGAAAATATGTCTCGGACCTCAAGAACTGTGCTCCAGTTCACACAGTTATGTGGCACATGGTTAAGGATCTTACGACTTTTTAATGACTTTCGTAGAAGTCACTAGGTACACAACAAACCTGAAGATCTACTTACTGCATTAACGGACAAGGGTGCCATCAACATTTGCTGTTAACAGTATTATAAAGTCTGCTTCTGTGTGAAATCTCATAAGCCAGAGACTTAATCAAAGCAAGTGTATTAAACAACTATTCCTTACTTCAATTTGGTTGGAAATATCTCAAAAGCCAGTAATGATAGAGTACATGCCTTTTTATGCTAAAATAAATTGTTGGATATTTTGCTGTATTTCTCTGCATTTACTTTTGTTAAAAATAGGATTTCCATGCAAAACTTAAAAACAAATTAAAATCCAAGACAGATTCAATGAGCAATTTAATTATCAATGTTCTGTTCAACTAATTGTTTCATGGAGACAACGTGCTTGGTAAGAGGAGACAGCGTGCTTGGTAAGAGGAGACAGCAAACAAATCAGTACACAAATAGCAGTGTAAATACATTCTACCAGATCAGCACCTTGCCCAGATTTTTGGCAGTTAACTCAGATGGTACTCAGAGTGGATCCCTTTGCAAAATCTGAGAATCAGAATTAGGCCTGAAACACGTCTCTGAAAATTCAGAAAGGGAAACATTTGTGTTTAATGGACATTTTTTAAATGTTTGTAACACTGCTTCTTCTAGAACAGTCCAGAAGAAGAAGACAATGACCTGAGAACTTGCCTATAAATAGGGTGTTTCAAGTTCATTTCTCTTTGCACGGTGTCTGAACAAGGATGTGAAGCACCTGAATGGGTCAGGTCCCCGGTCCTTTCTGGGCACATGCCTGCGGACCTAGCTCCTGGCTGGTTTGAGCAGATAAACAAGCAAGCAAGGAGAGTGCTCAAAAGTGAAGGTATCTTTGTTGAGCGACTCTGTGTCTGACAAAACACGGTCTCTGACAAAACTTGTTTGAGGGCATCAGCAGATGGGAGCCTATAAGCCATCACCGGAACTGTTTGACCTAATTCTGCCACCGGATGAAAGAACCAAACAAAAGAACAAACTTCCTCTGAGATTGCTCCATTGAAAGCACCAGAGAGATACAACGGATACATCTCTCAGGGAGAACGGAGCCCTGATAAGGCTAGGAGGACCTGCACAACAGAGAAGGAATCCTTCAGCATTTTTACAACGTGAGAAGTGTTGATTTCTTAAGAATAATATCTCCTGAGAAAGACTTGTCAGTAGCCAATTTTCTGCTTGCTAAAAAGAACAGGAAAAGTTTGAAATTGTCAAAATATTCCATCTGAATTATTTATAAAGGTTGTGGGTTTTTTGTTAAAAAGCACGCTTTAATTCACACTTTAGACAACTCAAAGAAGAAAGAAACCAATATAAAAATCTAAGTGATTTTTTTTAAGTACACAGGAAAACACTTTCACTGATAAGACCTAGTAGGGTGGGGTTTCTTTTGTTTTCATTCTGCAGAAATATTGAGTATTCTTCTTTATTTTATCCCTAATGAGCTTGGAAAAACATTTGGCCTCATGAATTCTCACAGGATCAGAAAATTTCTTGTCCTAGAAACCTGCATATTAGAAGACAGACAGGCTGAGGGTGCTCTGTGAGAGGAGGCAGTGATATTTTTCAGTGTCAGAGTTTATTTGTAACAAGGCAGTAGATATGATAACAGTTGTATTTATTGGGCTTTCAGGCAGAGAGATAGATGCAGATAGATAGATGTAGTTATCACATTATTTTCCAACTTTTACAAAAATGGGATATATTTTATAGAGCTTACTTTACAAATAGCACAGAAAATATGGTTCATATCCTGAAGAACTGGGACATTCATTTCAAAACACACTGAACAGAAAATTTTGCATAAGGTAGCTCCAAGAGTTCAATCTCAAAGCAGCCTTGAGTGTTTTTGTTTGCTTGTTTGCACGTATTATTGGAAGTGAGGTTTTCATCATCATCTTCTTTCTTAGGCTGGCAGTCACTGACAAAGCTTCACAGAAGGGTTTGTTAGGGGGGATTTGCCTTACGGGGATGATGTTAGTAAGAAAACAAGGGAATAAGTACATAGAGGGTTGCACAGCCCTAATCCCTCAATCCTAAAACCAAAAAAAAGGACTGAAACAAGTTATTTTTCTAGGAAGGGAAGAGGAGAGAAGAAGGCAGGACATGGGGCACGCTGCATAGGTGCTAACAGAGGATGCTATTTAGGAGCCAGAAAGCTATTTTTGTTCTTCTGCTCCTCCCCCACTCTTTACTGGAGTGGTTTTTCATACAACTGTTTTCTTGAACTATAAAATCCCATACTCTTCTTATCCCCAAGAACATTATTTAATCAAGTCTTTACAGCGACAAACGCATACATTCCTTCAGTATAATTCAAACAGACATTTTGTAATCCAAAACACACCAGAAATAACGCTGCCTGCTCCCTTGCATTCAGGAGTCATCTTTTGTGTAATTATGAAGAAAAACTGCTGGAAATAAATTGAAAAATGTAATAACCGGTTTGCTGCCCATGATTTACATGAAGGGTACCCTGACAGCACAACAGCATTACTAATTATGATGATCCAAATCAAATTCCCTTGGAGGCTGGTCTCTATCTCACTGCACCCAACTCTAAGAGAGATATCTAAGAAAATCACCTATTACTTGTCACTTCGGAGCAACTGCAGCCAGCATCCTACATTGGGCTAGTGGTATCTCTCTGACAACCTCCCAGACTACACAAATTGTTGGTGAGCACCGCGTTAATTCAGCCTGTCATCAGCTCTCCATTCTACTACTGTAATTCAGAAAGATGGAGTACCTGTGATCTCTTACAGGAAAACACTACTCTGGGAAAACATCTCTCCAGGTAGATGTTACAAACTACCATGCAGTCTCCCTTCTAAATCTGCCATAATTGACAGGTGCTGTGGCAAGTGTGCGGGAGCCCTCCTGGCTCCAGCGAAATTGAGCCTCTGTACCAATGCGCACGCTCGAAACGTGGCAACAAAGCTTGGGCTGGCACGGGGATGCAATCCAAAACCGCATCAGGCCTGTTGTCAAGGCAGGGAGAGCCCTTCAACTCCCAGCTCTGACGTTGTCTCTCATTACAATTTGCTCCTCTGGAGTGCTGCAGAACATGTCCTTTATCCACTGTCCCTCAATATATGCACTTTAGGCTCAATTCTCAAGCTTTTATTTAGGAATACAGAAGAATTTCTTTTTGAAGAATTTCTTTTTAAAGAATAAAGGTTGCAAGACTGGGCCCAAGACGTTTGTTTCTGATGTGGGGGATTGCTAAGCCCGCATAGCACTGCAAACACTTTTGCCAGCAGACCATCGTGGACTCAGGGTATGCTCATACCAAAGTGGCACAAAATTACCAATGTTCTAGAAGAAGATTTTTTTTTCCCAGGTTATTTCATATCCGTGCATTTGTTCATATCTATGCAATGCAAAGTAACAGGATGACTAGCATTCGAGGAAAAATACACTATTTTCAGACCAGATACCAGCTGTCAAGTTAGATAGAGAATACTGCATCAGAAATTTTACAGCCCAGCTCACAAAAATTTTATGTGTCTGTAATTCATGTTTTTGTGTGAAATAGTTGTTCGAATATGCCATGCACGGCGTGCCCAATAAGTACATGCATAAAGACCAGTCAAGGATTGTCTTGGGTCAGAGAATGGTCAAATGCATTCTAAAAAGAAGAAATACGTGATGGTAAAACACTCCTTATTGCATTGGTGAAAATCTGTATGCAAGTTCTTAAATGGAATTTAACCGCATTTCTCTTATTTATTAAAAAACAAGCCACACACACATAAACACTTTTTTTTTTTTTTAAATTTCACTGACTGCCCCAGAGAGAAGTGAAATGGAACAACTGACAGAAAAGTTAATCAATTTTAAAACTCTCAGATTTTAGGACCAGGTCTTTTGTTTCTCCCACGTTGTCTCTGGGACTCTCCAGGTCAAAGACCCTCACCTAACAAGCTTCTCCATTAAGCCCCAAATGCCGTCTAAATTCTGTGGCAAATTTGAGGAAGTTGTTTTTTAAGGTAGGCCATAGTTATTTCTTAGTCAAACTGATAAAGAAGCAGCTGGCACAAAACCAAAGATGCCAACCTCAGAAAACCTCGGTCACTTTCCATTTTTTTTGGTGAGAAGACATTCACGTTATAATATACAAGTATGCAACAGGCTCTGATCCAGGAAATTATATATTACTTCCGCTGACCTCCAATGTTAGATGACACCTTGAATTCACATCACAAATAGGCTGAGCTTAATATCACAAAGACATTCTAAATGCGGTGGACAGGAAGTAAATTAATAATAGAGATTTTATGCTGAATGTGGTCTTTTTACTATAACCGTAGCATACACTCAGAGCTACAATAAAAATGCTGTACCAACCTATTTTTTTTCATTTGCAACTGAATAATACTAATCTCATCTGAAAAGTAATGGTTCTAACAAAACTGACTGTAGTGCAAGCAGTCAGCATTTTTAAGTCTAACAGTTCCCAAAAGAACTGTATTTTGGAGGCAGGTTTTGTAGAATAAGATCAAAAACGCAGAGATATCTTCCGAGTTCGGATAAAGGTAGGGCTAACACATTTAGTGGGTGTTGATAACGTACCAGCTCAGCTTCACTGAAGATAAAACTGTAAACTTGCATTCAAGTAAACTTGAAGCTGGCATCTCAAAAAGCCAGTCAACTTCTTAGGCATCAATATGCCCATGTGCATTTTAATTTCAATCCCTCCAGCATGCAAATACTGGTTTGCTAGGCTCATTCAAGTCTCTGTATCACTGCCATGGGCTTTTGGTCCAATACGCTTGAATTTTCAGTCAGCTGCTCAGAAAATCAACCTGCCATTCAACCCTCAGTTACGAAATTAAGAAACATCAGCACAATTAGAAAGTATTGTATGAAAGACTAAAGGAAACATACATCTGGGAAAAGAAAAGATATGCTCTTTATTGTAATGTTAAGGTTGTATAGCCATAATGACATTTTTGCTTTTTTAAAGTTTATTTTTAATTTGAGAAGCTGAAAAAGTGAGACAACTGGCAATTTATTAACTTATTCTTGATAGAGATAACTCAGCTCACACAGTCTCAATGTGTAAATGGAGGCAGCTACATGCTCAAACCTGCTGAGCACGGACAATTGTGGGACCAGTCCAGCAAAATACTTTGGGAGAGGAGGCCTACTGACTTCTGTGGGAACATGCATGTGTTTAAAGTGCTTTCCTGGAGAGCAGCCATAGTGCTTAACATCTTACAGGAGTAGCATGCTCTTCTCTTCAGGAATAGAATGACAGACAAAAGCTTCTTAATATATATCTTAATATTAGCTCGTGACAAATTGGAGCAGCCCCACTGATATGAACAGAGATCTCCTGATTTTTTTTTACCAGCTGAGGGACTAGCTCATTACATCAGCCCACTTGATGCTAAAAATCTACCCATCGCTAAGCTAGGTTAACTGAATACAGAATACTCTATGCATTTTCTCTCTCCTTTTTCTTTTCTTTCCTCTTTCTTTCTTGGTTTTTTTTTGGCAGAGTGCCCTTATTATTTTGTATCCTAAAGCATTAGAGGCTAATAAAGAGAGCAAACGGAGGAGATGGAAAAGGAGTTTGTTTGTACCTCACTCTCCATTGGCCCATTATGTTTAAATCCATTATGTAGTTTACCTGATACTGTGTTCAGAGAAACTGAATGCTGTAGTTCTTTGTAATACTGACATTTTCTTAACACAATTTAAATTTAAACCCTTTATTAGTCCAGAGAAGGCTGAGCACGAAACAATAGTAGCTCTGGGAGAGTAATTATTTCTGTTCCATTGTTTGGGATGTTAGAGCTTTTGATTAGTTACACTATACAGTACTTAACAGCTAACCAGCCTCACCACGGTTAACAATACATGAGATTTTCCCTGTCCCAGCAGCACTCCAAGTACTCCTGAAATGTTGGCTCTCTCTTCAATCTTGTTATTCACAAATACCTCTAATTTTCTGGGGCGTGTGTGAAAACTACTGTACTGCCAGCAGCACAGAACACCATGCGGCAGGCTCTGTTGGGAAGGGATCTCTATAAAATGGATGCATGAAGCTGTGGGTTGTAAGCCATTAAGCTTTCTCAGTACGCTTCTAATGAGCTTATGATAGCCTCACAAAATGACTGTTTTTACTGCAGTCTAGTAAATTACAGTATGTACAAATTAAATCAGTGGGACCCAATGCAAGCTGTTCCTCATCAGGTTCAACACTTCTTTTAAGAAGTGAAAAATTATGACATAGTAGAACAGCTATATGTTTCAGTCATGTCATATGCTGGAAGTGTACTTAGCTAATTTCTACAATTATCTGTAAAACACCTCTCAATGCGTCCTGCAGAAACCAAGTATTTCGTCTCTTGTGCTGTTCCTTCATGTTTCAAAATTGGTGTTGTAATGCATGTGAATAACAAATTTGTCTCAGCTGTTAAAAGTCAAATGCCAACAAAATAGTTCTCTGAGGCCTTGATCCTTCTCCCATGGAGGCCAGTGGCAAAATCCCAAGTGACTTTTTTTGATCACTTGTAACCTTCTGCATTACATTAAAACTTTTCATATATTACCTCCTTGGCAGTCACAGGACACCATTAAAAGTGCTCATAGATGTGATTTTTACATCTTCACATATTGCCTCAAATGTTTCCTCCACCAGTTTTATTTTGGTGTGACCTGAGTGGATTAGTTCCTGGTGTTCATCACGCCAAGTGACACCACTATGAAAGAAACCTTTTGGGGAACTGGTGTATATACCATATGAAAACATGTCTCTCTATTTCTTTCTCCAGCTTTCTCTCTACTTCTCTTTTAATACTATGACATCTGAACAATATTAATTACAGCTTGCTAAACAGTCTGAACTGTTTTAAAATTACTAATTAAGCACCACTGGAACTGGAATTGACTTCGCCCGGCTGAACCCAGTAGGGCCACGCCAATTTACCCACTTGAAGACAGCTTTGTGTATATTTTTAACTGAGCAGTCCATGGCATCAAGACATAAATTCCTCAGAACGTGTCTTAAGGTAAGTGGTGACATTAACACTCTAGAAACATGATGTACAGTTTTTAAGACTGCGCAGAAAGCATTCTGCAAGATGACTTTTACTACAGGGGCTTGAGGCTGGGCAAAAACCACCAGACATCCTGCAGGAGGATGTACAGCGCAGACAAGCTGGTGATTCAGAAAGGTTTTCCAAAGGGTGGCCCTCAGAAGCATTTCCCAGGCCCTGGGGCTGGGTCTATGCTTCAGCTCTGTCCCAGTGTACGTAGGGAGGCAGACTGGCTGCAGGGCTTCTCCTGCTCCCCCCTTCAACACCATGCTCTGGTTTCAGAGGGGTCTTCCATCTGGTCACTCCTTGGCACTCCCAGCTCTGCTGCAGTTTAGCTGGATGGCTGTGTATGGACAGGGCAGAGGGAAACTAGGTGAGTTTCCAACAGAAGCCTCATCCTCAGGAAGCCCTGTGCGTATGCCTGGATTCCTACTGAAGATTATAAAAATCAGCAAATATCCCCAAAGCAAAAAGTTTTACGGGTATTGATGACTATTTTTAATGACAGCATGAGGTGATGAGGTTGTGGAACAAGGGCAGCGTTAGCAACCTCGAGCATTTGACAGGCAGTAACAGATCCCTTTACCTACCTAAAGTCATGAAATTTCAACACTCGTAAAGAGAATAATGCTTTTTGCCTCCAGTTTTCAAGTCTTCTGCTTCCCATTTTCAAGCTTTCCCTAAAATCTCCAGAGTTAGAACTCACCTTTAAAAAGCTGATGCATTCACACAGTCTTCCTATTCAAGCATAAAGAAAAACACCAAATATCACAAGTTACACAAATTATCCTTAAACCTGTCTGAAATGAAAATCAAAATAAGTCGGAAAGAGAGAGCAACTAGACTGTGAATGCTTGATTGAAGCAATACTGACTGCAATGAAAGGGAAAGATAAAATGAAAATGGTTGCTACATTGCCATGTCCCTGCAACACTGAAAATTAAAACATGCATGCCAAGCTGGAAACCTGTTAAGAAAACCATTTAATTCTGTAAACAAAAAAAAAAAATCCCAAACTAATTCTAATAATATATAAAAGCTAAATTAACTAGTGAAATGAAGATGAATTTCAGGTGATTTTATGAGCAGTTAGGAAAACTTGGCATAATATCTCTTCCCCCTCCTATTGAAATGGCAGCACTTTTGAGCAACTGTATTACAGATGGCAGCAGTATTTGGAGCAGCTTTCTAGCATCCACAGTATTAAGCCAGTAGGATATATTAGGTTTGTTCATTTTTCATTTACATATTGATCTGAATACAAGTAATATTGACATATCGACTGCTTTATGACTATTTTATGTATTTAGGCAAATACTCACACATATACAGTTATATGCAGAAAATGAGGTAGTTTCTTTCCTCGGTTTGTTCATATATATGTTTATCTCTCCACTACTGGGCTGTGCCTACCATTAATTGACCTCTGAGAAATCCTGTCCACCACCACATATAATAGAATGTTATGTAGTTATAAACAGACAATTCAGCCTGCTTTTTCCTTCCTTTCTTTCTTCTTACCTTCTTTCCTTTCCTCCTTCCTTCCTTCTTTCCTTCCTCAGCTATGTTTTAAAACCTGGCATCATATACCATGCATATGTGAAACATCAAGATGATTAGTACAGACAGGAGATCGGAAAACCATGAAGCACTTTTGAAACCCTGATAGGAAGTGACTCTTCCTGGTTGTTGATTTATTGATGCTGACATTAGTTTTTTTCTCATTTTTAAAAAGCTGAAAGTACCAAGGTACTTGGAAAAATACTGAAGCCAAGTAAATAATGGAAAAAAACCCTCTGTAGGACTAAATGTCCCTGCTCCTGAAAGAACCTGCATGTGTAGCTTAAAAAAAAAAAGAAAAACAGAAAAAAGAAAAGGTTAAAAATGAAAGGCTTTCAGAGATGCTTCTTTACAAGCATCCAACATAATTTTCAGATGCTTACAAAGATCCAGCCCAGAAGCTATTTTGTTTCTTTAGAACCAGAGCCAGTATTATTCAACCTCTGTCAAGTCAAGGTCTGGGAATAACACCACCTTTTCAAAAGCTGTCTTCCTATAGCCATACACCAATAAACTGACTAATGAGGGCATTTGACTTTAAAGTGTCCAGAGAACACTTGAAGTTGTAATTTTAAAGGTGAAAGTTTCTTAGATATTTTCTTTTAAAGGGCATAAGATAATTGCCTTTTTTTTACTAGCCCTTTAAAAATCACTTGCAGACCTGTTTTAAGTCCTCTTAACACATAAAAAGATGTAACTAATGTGTCAATGGATTGTGAAAGCCACCAAGAAACCAGAAGATTTCCACACCCTCGATTTACTCTGGGAACAAAGTGCATTCATGACGACAACAAAGAAAGAAAAAATATGTTATTTTACACTATAAAAAAAACTAAGAATGGATGCTGTGGATTAAAGGATTAAAGGAAAAAAATCAAATAAAATGGACACCCCAAGCATTCATAGTATTTAAGCCAAGCATATGATTTTTGAGCACTTAAACTTGTTCACAGAGAAAAAAGCTCAGAAGCATGCATGTTTTCAAAGGCACTTGCTCTGGCTTCACACTGGTGACCACACGTGCCTTCCCCCTACTTCATCTCTGGTGGGCTTGAAGTCTTAGGCTCTAACTACACCAGCAAATTAAGGAGTTCCTGAGCACTGGAGTGCACTGAATATTGCTGAATTTTTAGGGCCCTGGTCAACTGAGCAGTCCCCCAAACCCTCCTCAGGCACATCATGGGAGTCAGGGCAGATTGCGTGCACCCTGCCCTGGATGCACGGTGTGGAGGTAGGCCTTTGAACAGGCAGGCCTTTGGACAGGACAGAGGCAGCCAGTTGGCCTCCTTGAGAAAGAATATTTGATTTAGTAGCACAGGCAGACACAGTGAATAGCTGCCATGTACTCAGGCTTGAATCCAGCACCAGTTCACCAGCTCTTTGGACCTCATGTGTCTTATGGGTAGGAGAACTGTAAGAGATATCATAGCGAAGTATGTTGTCTGTCTAGGTTTCCATGATACTCTCCATAAGGCATTTCTAACGATAGTAACCATTTCACCTTTTTGTGGTCAGGGGTCTGATTAATATGTTCAGATATTTAACATAGCCGAGGGACCAAGCTAAGGCCATGTTTACTCAAGCACATATATATTCTTTACATGGCTATTGTACTATAGCCTGATTCTGCGGACAGCTACAGCAGCAAAGCTCTACAGCTCTCCTGATTCTTCCAAAATATTTTCCCTAAAGGTGAAAGCCAAGAGAAATTTCTGGTGTGTTTTCTACCTTGCTTCTAAAGAATCTAGAAAAAATTCCACTGAAATCAGTGGCTCAACTCCAGTTGTCTCCACCGGGTCAATGATTTTGCACATGCAGCCAAAGCTGCTGAGAGCGCCAGATTCTCAGCTGGTGTCCATTGACTTTCATGGAGATAGGCCAGGTCACATCGGCTGGGGATTTTGCCAGAAATGTTGACAAAAAGACACAGATGAAAAGAGTCAGCTATGCGAGGCTTATAGTTAACTTGGCACATCTAAAAGTAGCCGAAGCATCACTATAAGGGATACATTTACTGCAAAGGGAACTACTACAACAGGGAAAGAAAGTATATTCAGAAGATGAATGCTTCTAACCCTCTTAGAAACCATAATGATACGTGAGGCCAAGATTTCCCCACATGGAAGCCATGGTGAGGATGACTTAGTTCTGTCCTAAAAGGCTGTCTTTAAATTGCCCCCTTTCTTTCTGCTACAAGATTAATAACAATAGCAGCCAAACCAAGAAAACCACACACTGTTTGAGACAAACCACACTCTCAACAGCACAGTAGACCACTTCAGTGATAAGAACTTAATGTCCTAAACTATTGCTTATGACTTCTTGTTGGCTCCTGGGGAGCAGGGCAAGGCCCCGGGGCTCCCTGCCTGCCTTTGTGCTGAGAGCTCCAGCTGCACAGCTCCTGCGTACACCATTTCTCTGTGTTCAGCCTAATGAAGGAAGCCTTGAAATGAAGTAAGACAAAACCCATGGATGAAATAGGTAACAGGTGGTAAGGTGAACATGCAGGTGAACAGCTCATGTAGACTTGAATCAACTGCCTTCATCCCAACTCTGATTCCTCATTGGTGTTTCCAGTAACATGGATAGTGATGCTATCACGAGACCTAATCCTTCAGCTCTTTTGTATGAGCTACTTACTCTTTTCCCTCTAAAATGACTGCTATACAAAAAATATCAATGAATATTGGAAAAGATCTGATAGTCTGTAATGAATTATGTCCAGGGAAAAAAATCCTATATTTTTGAGAGAAGAAAAAAAGAATTTTACATTAGGTGACAAATTGGGTAAGAAGTGCACTAAGATTTTATATTGAATGTACATATGAACCTGACTATGGTATAAAGTTTCCCCAACCATAAACATACATGTATTTTCTGATCTTGCATTGATCCTTTTCAAATGAAGACAAACTGAAAATTGCACAGGATAAAATCTATACTATAGAGCATATGACAACCTACATGTTAGGAGTGGGAAGGCAACTTCTCTGAAAGTAAAAACTGACTGCACCATAATTTCTGGAAGTTTCTAGTGAGACAACTAATACTGACCACTGTTGGAAATTCAATACTGGAGAGAATGGATATTGGTCTCATCCAATATGGTATGCACTTTGGTCTTGAGAAGCTTAATGTAAAGAAAAATTATACGCTTGCACTGCTTTGTCTTTTATCAGTGAAATGGTCATTTTTAATAATATAACCATTTAATATACTGCTCTATTTATTACTGCATATTTAATGAAGCATAAATAATTAAAATTATCCTTCAGTGCAAACACAGAGGAGGGACTTGGAAGTGCCGTGCCATGTGATACACGGGACTGGGCTGAGAAATTTACTCCCCTCTTCTTTTCCACTCATTATGTATCTGATGCTGCTTATGAATTAAGTGAAGTTCCTGCTATAAACAAAAAGTAGCTATACATAAATGTTATTGTGCCTCTGCTACAAGTTACAGTTGGAGATAGGCTAGTCCTGTTAAAAGTACAAGTAGTGCTTTATCATGTTGAACCTTCAGCACCCTCAAAGAACTAATGAATAGAATATTAGTACTAAGTCTATTTAAACCCCTCCTGCTCCCTTCATGCTCTGTATGCTATGATGTGCTACTTAGGCTTTAATGCAGGTCTTTCATAGACATTTTCCCCTTTGTGTCTGATCTTCCCAAACTTACATTAAAGCTTCGTCATTATGAACTATATGACAGTTCATGATACATAAAATCGATCTGCTGCTTCTCCCCTCCAGACAGCCAAAGAAGGAATCAGGAGCCACAAGCATGTATTTGAAGTGTACCCTTGGATAATGGCTTGGGATCATTCTTGAACTCAGCATCCCGTAAATATTCAACACTTCGGAAAGTCTGTATTCATCATTTTAGGCAGCCAAAATATAGATTCATGTGTTTGGTTTAAGGGCATATGTTTTGTTCAAGGTCACATCAGCAATTGGTTGTAGAATGTATCAGAAGTCAAAAAAGCAGTGAGCTTGACTTTGTAGATTTTAATACAGGCTACATAGATTTTTTATTTTTTTGTGTTTGCTCTCCGAAGATACTTGTATAAATCTCCACAGCAGTTTGTACAGATGAAATATTCTCTGTGTATAATATTTTTGATGGATCCACTCCCCGACCTAGTTCAGCTTGACTTTAGTTGTAACCTTCCTCCATTGTGTTGTTGACTTAATCTGAAAACCAATTAATTTTTTAAAAAGTGAGTATCAAAGCTTACTAGAAGAGAAAGTGACTCCCAAAAAAGCATTGGTCTCCACTAATGTCAAATGTCTTTGGAAAATATGCTGTTCTGAGTCCTCTTAGTTTGACAATAATCATATAGCAGCCACAACTTCAGTCAAAGCTTAAAGAATAAAGTTTAATCTTTGTAACTCTATCCCAGCCAAAACCAGGAGACAAACCTTTCTCTCTGATCTTTTTTTTTAATGATTACAAAAATAGGACAAGGGGTAATGGTTTTAAACTAAAAGAGGGTAAATTCAGTCTAGATATAAGGAAAAAAATTTTACAATGAGGGTGGTGAAAAACTGGAACAGGTTGCCCAGAGAGGTGGTAGATGCCCATCCTGGAAACATTCCAGGTCAGGTTGGACAGGGCTCTGGGCAACCTGATCTAGTTGAAGATGTCCCTGCCCACAGCAAGGGGGTTGGACTAGATGACCTTTAAAGGTCCCTTCCAACCCAAACTATTCTATGATACTATTCTATGATTCTATTATTATTACTTATGAAGAATTTAACCTGTAGTTTAACTACACTGTGAAATAACCAAGCCACCCATAGTCCATGATATACATATTGCTTGTGAGCATTCTTAGTAATGCTTTATAAAAATATGGGCTGATGTGAACTACTGAGATCATAAAATTTTTGCATAACAACAATAGCTGCAATTAAATGTCATGCTACCAATCTCAAAAACCTCACATTTTTAACTGTAAGATAATGCTCTGTAATGGTCAAAGTATTAGGTTAAAAAGCAGGAACCCCTAATTTTTCTGGATAGCTTTGAAGTTGACTCTTTCCTTTAGGAAAGCACTTAGCCCCTTTATAACATTTTCCCCATATCTGATACTAATTTCATATTGATTTCCCAGCAGTGTAACTCCACTCACTTACAGTAGAAGGCATCATGATTTACACTAGCATAAATGAAAATACAATCAGGTTCCTCATTTTAAAGATGGAAATAATAGTTATCATTCTCCCTTTGGGTAATGTAAGGATTAATTAGTATTAGTCTGCGCTCATGAAGTGTTTTAAAAAAAAATATAGTAGTAACTATGATGAATATTATTCCTTTTGTGCTGAAAGTTCATGCTGACTTGCAAAAATGTTTCTAAGTTAGGTCAATGTAGCAGTAATTTGAGAAGGTGAAGGTCTAACTTCTTGATAATGGAGATTTATAACCTTGTGGGATTTTCCAACTTCGAAATAATATTAATTATAATAATTCATTCTTTACATCATAGTCATGACTTCTTCCTCTTTAAGGACTTAATAATAAATCTATTTTAAACATTTGAAATACATGTGAATAAGAAATAACCGTATACCTTAAGGTAACCTCCTCTTCCTGAATTCAAAGGCAGTTTTTATTCCATTCTGGCAAAGTAGAGAGGCCTAAAATTGTGAATTATTAATGCCTGCATCCATTTTAAAGTCTCTTTAGAAAAGAGATAAAAGAGGCCTTGTTGTAAATGACAATTAGATCTACCATCTACGTAAGATCATAACATTATTAAATGGTAGTAATCTTATAGAGGAAAAAGAAAGCAATTAACAATTTTGAAAAGAAATAGTTAAAATAGACACAGATGTTATTAATGAATTTGCTAAGTTCCTTTAAAGAAAGAATTGTCTGTGTGCATAAATTTGGAGCTGGGATGAGTTGAGAACATGAAAACCTATCAGGATGGCACACAAAATACTGAAAATAAGGGCTTTTACTGTGAGGGGTCTTTGTAAGGATTGTAAACCTAACTACCCCAATTTAACGTAAATCTTCCATACTGCAAGCGAATATTAGAAGTCATGAAGGACAAGACACAACAAACTTGGTGTTCAAACAAGATTGCAAACAAGCCATAAACATCTGTAGATTACCTGCTCAAAATGAAACTCAGCCCAGTACACATCATTCATCTGTCTGTTTTAATTAACTTTTTCTCAAGTTAGACCAATCAAAGAAGCAATATGCAACTGTGCATGAGGAACATGCTAGAAACAATGAATATTTTAATGTAAAGCCTTGTAGGAGACAGATAAACAGAAATGACAGTTTTGCATAAAGACTTTGGAAGCTATAGGACATGCTTGTAAAAGATCCAGTTCCGATATGCTCCTTTTTGTCAGCTTGTGCCCTGTTATGTCTCATATGTTTATGAAAGCCACCCCTTTCCTGCATAGCCAAAATACTCATTTGAGAGAAATAAAGTGAACTTTGATATCCTCTGGACCAATACAGAAAGTTTTTATTCAATTGTCTGGCTTTTGTCCAGCAAAGTATCAACTGATGATCAGATAGGCTATTTTTTCAAGTCTGCCCTTATGAAATGAGAACCTCACATACCACCACAGCTTTATATTAGCAAGGATTTTGCATATGTCGCATGAAGATTTGTATCCACAAATGGATCTCAAGGCAGGAGTCATCTCTGAGCTACATCCTGCAAAGTTCCCAAGTTATAAGCCATTCATTGTGTGTCAGTGGAGAGCTATAAAGGCAAACGTTGAATCCTTTCCTAATTTCTGTGTCACTGAAAGAAACTAGAGCACACCTGTATAGTTTTGCTTATTTCTCAGCTGAATGAAGCTAGAAAGCTGGATCTGGACTTTAGAGTATTTAAACTGGTTCACATATCAATCGTCTCATTCATGTTAAGTTCATATTTTTGCAACATTTTTTAGTTTAATAGGTTGTGCAGATTTTTTATAGGCTTCATTATCTAGGGTATATTTGCAGACGTGCCTACAAAAATATGATATTGATGCATAAACACACTGCATAGATAAATGAAATTGGTTCTCTCAAGCAACTCGTATATGTCTATCGTGAGTGGGATTAAAGTTGGATTGGGATAGATTTCTTTGTTGTACACTGATAAGCTTGGGCACTAATGCAGCCTGAACATTTAATAGAGTGCACAGACAATGAAAAGATGTGCAAAACCAGTTATTGTGTGATGTGTGAACTTTGATGCAGTTCATCCAAGAAACTCCTCCTCTGACTGAATCCTGCCAATAAGAAACAAACAAATAACTCTGCTAACATGGTACAGCACCATGAGGAAATCAAACATCATACCCCACACTGTGGGAACAGATCTATAGAAGACAGACTCATGAAAGAAAGAGTAAAAATTCTACCAACACTTAGAAAAGTGAATGTGGTTGATGACCCCATTGAGGATAGGCACAGGCTTTGCATTTTTTATTCCAATTTCATGGAGTATTTCTGTTACATAACTGATTTTTTTCTTAAAATGCAAATGTAGAAACAAATATATATGACAAAAATAAAACACTGATATGTCTACATTTTATTATCTACATTTTTTTCCCTAGGAAATGTTTAGCTGAAAAAAACATTTTAATTACAAAATATTATCATAGAGCCTCATGAGGAAGGTAATTCACAAGTTGAAAGCTTTTGTCTTCTTCCATGGCCAAGTTCATCAGCTGGACTATATCTCCCATGAGCCACTTTTTAAGGTTGTGAATGGAATAGTGTAGGCATCAGAACTTGTGACTGCAAGTTACTTGCAGCTACTAAAATCAAACACCTGAAATGCTGCAGTAGAGAGAAATCTTAAATCCTAGTGTCTCAGAGATACAACTGTATGTCAGTAGGGAGTTTTTACTGTTAGAATCTAGCTCTGTATACCTGTAATAGCAAACTACATGGATATTTTAGAAGCTATCGATAGACCCTGTGCTGTTCTGTACTGTACTGTTGCCAGGGCTCTGCTTGTTGCTGGGAAGGCACTTAAGTGATTAGGTAATTGCAGGTTCTTCTTTCAGGGTTGTCACATATGGATTTCATTGTATAAGAGAGTAAATTGACCACCAGCTATGGTTGATAGGACAGGTAAGACAGAAGACAACCAAGAGAGAATGGAAAATCTGTGAAATAATAAAACTTCAATAGAATATTGTGTTAAATCATAAAAAAAATTGTATCTTTAAGAACGGGCCATAAACCTCTTCTGAGTTGCTGAATGCAGTTATTCATTATTGTTGTTATTATTATCACTTGCCCTGTTCTTAAGATGATAAAATTTTATTAAATGGTAGTTCAATCTTTATTAGTAGGTATTTAAGTAAGTGAATAATTTTATTGCACACATTTTTATTAATTGACCTGTGTCAGGTAGCTGTAAGGAAAAGGCAGATCTAACATATAGCTCTTTAGCTTTTAAATGTCAGCAATAGAATGATACAGCATTACAACACTTAGCAATTTTCTTATTACCTTCTCTCCTGAACTCTACCCTAGCCCATAAATAAAACAGGAGTTACCTCTAATACATAAGAGAATTGAGTCGAACAGTATTATCAAAATGAGTAAGGATAAAAACTAAGAATAAGGAAAGAAAAAGAAGAAAAAGCAAACAAATTAAAATAACATGATACACTGATTTATATGACATGTTAATCATCTATTATTTATCCTAAGTGCTTTTTGAGTTCTCATCTAATTTCACTATAGCATCACAGATAGACTGTAGTCACCTTCTCCTGAATGTTAATAATTGATAAGCAATATTTAGCTTGTAAATAGGAAGCTGATGCATATTCCTTGGAAAGCCATGCGTTGCGATGGCTTCTCCCCTTGGGTGAAATCTGCTCCATCTGCATAAAATCATTCTATAAAGCACTGAGGGCTTTGGGAAGCAGAATCCTTCCAACCAATATCTACAGTCCTCACAGCTGATCCTTACATTTTGTTCCTGGCTTACCTTCTTCACAGCTTTCGACACCCACTTATAGAAGAAGAGTCTTTTTTCTGTGCGCATTGCTGTTTTGGCTCATCCTTTTTGTTTCCAAGGCCCTAGACAGACACTGAACACTGCAAAGGAGAGTGTGCTGGATGTTTACACTAGGATAAATTTCACTACAAGTGCCTGTAAAAAAGGATGCCCATAGCATGGCCTATTATTCTGGGAATCACACTGGAAATTTCTGATGAGGATTCTGGAGTATCTAATGAAGAGAACTTGGAGTCAACAAAGAGCTATGCAGATTCACATCAGCTGAGAGTGCACCCGGAGAGATTAAGCAATGCAGGGTGAATATTCACACCGCGTAGATGTGAGCAGTACATTTTATGCTTACATTTGCCTTTACAAACTCACAGTTCCTTGGTTGAACAACAAGGATGCAGTACATTATAACTTCTACGTTTCTCATGAGACAAATTTTCATACTTTTGACAAACTGGATTTCATTAATTTTCACCTTTCCAATCAGAGATGTTTTCGTTTTCTTTGCTGTCGTATTCTGGGTATCAAGGAGAGTATAATTGCAAAAGTCTGTAATAATGTATCATGGTTACCTGCTGCTAAAGTTCTAGATAATTCTATGGCTAGTTCTGTCCTGGCTATATTTCAACAACTATATGGACAAACCCCAGGAATAATATTTGTAACACACCAAAACTTTCTGACTTCCCAGCTGAGCTATAATGATTTATGATACAGAATCCTATTTGTGGTACATGTATATTAGTAAATTTTTTTGCTTGAATTCCATTTGCCATATATGACAATGACTACTTAGCTTTATACTTTTGCTCTCTTCCTCTAAGTTTTTTAATTCATCTGACTTGTTGGCAAAAATGTATACAGATTTTGTTTATATCTCTGTGAAGAACAAACTCTTGATTATAAATCTTTTTTTTTTTTTCTGTGTGTGGATTTGCCTTTAGAGCTTTCCATTTTGTCCGAGTTTTGCTTGAGTCATACATTTACTCACATTTACTGGCATACTGGCAATACATAGATTAGCTGGCAAATTTATTAGTACTATCTATTTTTCGCAAAGAGAGGGAATGGTTCCCTAATTCTGAAGTAGTTGCCTCAATTTGGGAAGCTTATTTTGATATTTTACTGACATCATTAGAATGCCTATCAATTAGTCTTTCATGACAATTGCTTCTACTAAATAGTCAGTTAGCATATTTAGTAATCATGTGTCCAAACCATTTGAGTCAAAATGTTCATTGTTGCCTCCAAATATGAAAATAACGTAATTTCCCAACACTTGAACTATCATAACGGACCAAAACCAGCTTAATTATTTGTATAAGTATTTCCATTCAAATAATTTTATCAAGTAATGGCTGCAAATGAACCATGAAATTTAGCTGTTTTCTAGTCAAGTATAATCTAGTGGAATATCTCATGTAGCTTTAGATCTTGATATAGAATTTTCCGATCCAGTTTGTTAAGTTGATTTAAAATGTCTGTGCCAACGTGACAAAAGGATTTGGAGTTGAGTCCTATTAATACAGATTAAAATTAGGACAGGAAATGTCACCCAGCTCTGTGGAGACTCAGAACGGTTGCAAGAGGACTTAAATGTTTTCCTTTTTCCACACAGACTCTTAAAAAGTTTATTTGAGTTTTATAAAATGATTAATTTAGAAAGTTGAAAGATGGTGAGAAACAATAGAGTATTCTAGGCCACATAAAAATTCTATTTCTGAGCAAACAGTTAATAAAAGTGGTTTGTTCTTCCTTTAAATTTTATGGAGCTTAGTAAGGATGTAATTCATTGATCATGTATTTTTGGTCTCATTTGTACAGTATCTGCTGTTTACAAGTTTATATATGCCAGCAATTACTACACATAATAACAACCAAAATGCCGTAATATGTACAATTTGGTTATACAAATTTGATTAATTCTCATAAACAGATAGATGTTAGAGCAGGGGAAGCCAGAACTAGTCACTGTCAAAATGATAATACAGCTTGAATCAATTTTTTCAAGAGGTATTAACTTCAATTGCAATATTAAAAGAAGTTACTTTAACATTATTTTTATGGTCTGCCATGGGATGCTTTTTTATTAGTGTCATCATGGATTATTAACAGATGAACTCTGCATGAGGAAAACCAGCCCTCTTCATGTTGTTTATACATTTCTGATATTTTACACAAAATCTATGTTAAAACAACTTTACCGAAGTTTTAAGTCGTGCCTCTTTACATTAGGAAATGCCACAGTTACAGTGGCCTGGACAGCCTCAGTTCAGTTCCCAGCATTATTAGTTGTCTTCATTAATATATCCCGTATTTCGTTCCACGACCAACCACTACCTGAGCTTTCCACGAGACCCTTGCCCCCTTCTGTACATAGGCTGGACAATGCTCATTTAATGCGTAGGCATTCAATATTTGTTTATTTGTCTGTTTGTTTCTCACTTTTCATCATATGGCCCTAGGTTATGTATATACTGAACAAACCAAGCACTACGAAATAATTATCTTTTCCCTTGGGAGCATTATTATAGCAATCCTTCCTGTACCATTGAAATACCTCACAAATATGAATCCATTTATCTGCACAAAAGCCCTGTTCAGAAGAGAGAGGTTATGTAACAAGCAGTTTACAGATGGGAATTTGAGGCACACAAGGCTAAAGTCAACAGTCTGACTTAAATTTGGACTAATTTTTAAATGACCTGTTTTTCATAATGCCTAATAACACGTAGAACCATGCACAGCTAGTCACAGCTTCTGTCAACTTCATTCATGGATCTGAGTATAGCATAGATCTTGAAGCAAATATTTGCATTGCAGAGGTCAGATTTCTGGCACCCACATGCAGCTCCTGAGATTTCAGAAAGACAGGTCTGAAAGGGAGGTTCATACGGGGGGCAGATGATTCTTGCTTCTTGGGAAGGTGGCTGAGCAAAAGAAAGAGGCATAACTCTAGTGGAAGGTCTCCAAATGGCAGGGAGGGCTCAGCTCACCAAGAGTGGGATCAACATGAAGATTGCCACGACAGGGTGAAGAACAGGGTAACATCAATGAAAGCCAGAAATGGAATGGAGGCAAACTGACAACAAATAGCTCAGCACACATACCCCTAAAAACCAGACAAAAAGCATGAGACATGTGAGAAACAGAACCCCAGTCCCACACTGCAGCTACTCAAGATGGAAAAGGAATAAACACGCATGTGCGTGTAGGAGAGCTTTCCAGCAAGGAGGAGAGAGGCTACCCTGTGACTTTAGGTGATCCAGACTCTCAAGACAGAAATTTCAGAAGAGTGCCAGGCAATTATGTTATGTTATTTCAATTTAATTTAAGCACTTTATATTGCAACAGATGAGTAGAGCTGTCTCATTTATGTATTTATATTATACTGTGTTAAAAAGGTCATGCAGGGGATCAGGAAAGTGTTATGTTTACCTTGTCTTAGCTACTACAATTTGTGAAAAATTCTTTTCTCCTGGAAAGCAGGAGAAAGAGAAAGATTACTCCCACAGTAGCCCAAATGAGCATGACTGGTTCTGGAAAACTTTCTGGAGCGTAGAGCGGAGCAGGTAGTGGCAGAGAGAAAATGGGAGACTCAAAAAAAGTGTCCTGTCCAATAAGGGAAGCGGTCCCAAATTAGGTCTTAGCAGTGTCAGGTAAGAGATTTTGCTGAAAACTCGTAAGGTCTGTAGTGAGAGAGACTGGAGTTTTCCTTGAACTGAAAAGAAGCTGAAGGTTTGACTTACAACACAGTATGGAAAAAAGATATAAACACTGCAAAGACACAGTGGTTAGGAAGTTGATTTGTTCCCAAACATCTTGTTTAATCTGTCTCACCCAGTGCTTCTCACCCAGAGGCTTCCCCTATTTAGTGAGTTATCTTGCTGTAGTTTGGTTCGTTTTGTTGTTCTTTAAATAAAACATTAGCTTTAGAGATTAGATGTCATTACTGTTCTTTGGCATGCTCGCATCAAAAATGAGAAGAGGGGAAAGTGGTTTCCTTGGCCAAAGATGGTCCCCTGGAGCCAGCTGCAATGTGACCCTCCCCAGCCTGATATGAGCAATAGCAGGCTAGAAAACTCTGCTGAAGTGCACAGTGAAGCTGTGACAAATGCACCTTTCAAAGAGGAAAGCCACAAAACAACAGAAAGTTCAGTTTACCCTTCATGGTAACTGACACCCTGGAGGTCTGGTCATGGCTGCAGAGCAGTGCCTATGGAGAATTTATTTTTTGTTAAAAGTCATATTCTAGTAGAGTATACTAACAATTTAATATCATATAAGGAGACAGGATAAGGAATGGTAAAAAGGGTTTATCTTTTTATAGAGTTTATTAGGCACAATACAGATTCCCACACATCAAGCCAGTAACTGGTTATGGTCTTGCAGTATAAGAAGAAGAAACAAAGGAGAAGACAGTTGGGAACAACACAAAATTGTGATGACTCCTTGGTACCAGTAGGGTGGCAAACAAGCTAACACTAAAGAGGATAGGTGTTGGTCCGTTGGGTATTTGAGGACTTTAGATGGGCTATAGCCAGACACAGAGAAATTGAGAATCAGTAAGGAAATACCAAGACCATGAAGGAGTCTAGTAACTGTTAGTAGAGGCAGACTATCTTTACAAATGTGCATACCTATTAGAAACTTACAAACACCAAATGATGAGGCATGGGGAAAGAGAGAATTTTAAGAATGGACTTTGGAAAAGGAGAGATAATCATAAGCAAGGCAACAATCCTGAAGTCTTAAGACTGGGCAGAACCAACTACAGCTATGTTGCAGTGGATCAAAGTGGACACTGACCGATGTAGGCATTGAGGAGACTGTATCCAGACGGGTTGTACTGAGCATCTAAGTGGATCTGAAAGGTTGTCCTTCACTGCTCCAAGCCTGCATGTACAATTTGTCTGCAGGCCATCATAAGCCATTGCTCTGTAAGCTAACAAACGCTCCCCCAACAATAAACAAAACCTTTATTACAGTCAAAGCCTTTATTTGACTCTCCTACCACCTGAGTAGTTGTCAGTGCTGGGATCTTGCAGAGAGGCTTCCCACTAGAGAGAAACCAGAACTGCAGGACTAGTATTTGCTTTATATACCTTGTTTTCTTTTAGTTATATGAAACAGTCATTAAACCAACTATAACACCAGTATGACACAAGAAAGTGCTGCTATCATTTCAGATCCCAGTGCCAGGTCTCTAGAAAGCAACTTTTCTTCAAGAAGTGGCTGTATTCAGAGAACTCTCTGAGAAAATACTCTTTTTTTTTTTCCAAAAGCCCTTCTCAGAAATTACCTCAAACCCTGCCTCCCGCCCAACCCAACCCTCAAACCCCTGAACAATGTAGCATTTCCTGAAAGTCAATATGCTATTCACAGACACAAAAAAGAGTTAGGTGACTATGTATAATGATGCCATCCAGTAATGCTTGCTTTAAAAACATATTTCCAGCAGAGACACAACTCCTAAAGAAGTGACAATTTAATCACATATCTCAGACTGAATATACATTTTTTTTCCTACATACTGTCTTCTATTCAAGCTTTATTTTGAAGGTAGCAAACTGATTTAATCTGAAAGAGATTAATTAATATTTTGCAGAATTTCACAAATCTTGAGAAGAATCAGAAGAGGTTCTCTGGTGTTTGAATAGTTTATTACCTCACTGCAAGCTCCAGTCTCCTTCTTACCAACAAACCTCTGAAAGAGTTCCATTCTTTCTGTGTTTATAGGATTTTAGTACTCAGGTTTGGATATGGAGCACTCATTTATCTTGATTGCCAGGCTTTTGTGATTCTTGCCCCATGTCAGCATTACCTGATTTGACTAACATAACCTTTATCTTGGAATCTCAAAACTATTGTCAGGTCTCAGAGGAGCTCAGATCTGGTTCTTTTGGACTATGTGATGAGGCTTTTTTAATATGCTCAAAAATCTAATTGAACAAGTTTTGAACAAAGAGCATCACATTGTCCAATTCGACACCTTCTATTCCAACAAGAGTACAATGGCTTCTGTTTTCTAATTTTTCTGCTTTGTTCAACATAAAAAATCAACACTCTGTCTCAGTTCATAGATCTCTTTGTTTCAGCTTCCCTTTCTTCGGTGTTGCTTATTCCTTCCTCTGTTGCATGCACACGTTTGGTTAATTTATCCAATTTAGCATCCATTGCATCTCCCTTTCATTTAAGTCTCTCCCATGCTGTGAAGAATGACTGTCCAGGTCCATTTTATTTCTCTAAATATTGCTGCAATATCTGCAGGAGCTTCTTTTTCCCTAAAGGGCACTAAGACAGATGCCGTGTTTTCCATAATGTCTGTGAATTCTCTTGAGCAGCCTTCACTGGGTTTCTGTGAACTACATGACACTCCGAAACTGTTTTGCTCTTAACGATCTGTTGCTCTACAGTGATCTTTTGCTCATCTTTCTCCAATGCTGGCAAAAGGTCAAGACCCAGAGAGAAAGGACTGAAAATTTGAACGTTTGACCAGTTTGCAATTGGTCTAAAGCAATGGGGGACAGGCTTATGAAAGTATTTTGGTATCTACCTCCAATGCAATTCATAACCAAGCCTACAGGGGTAGCATATTGAGTTTGGTGGGCACCTAGCCCTTGAGAGGACGTTAAAACCAGGACACATTTTCCAGAGGCGAGGTGAATCAGTTATTTTTTTGTCAAGTCTCATTGAGCAGAAAACAGCTTCCTGCTCATTCCTTTTGCCAGGCAGTCAAGCACTGTATGCTGTACTTAGAGCTGACTGGATGAGGGGACAGGGGGATGGCTCCCAAATTCCTTCGGAGAGGCAGGCTAGGACAATGGCAAAATCACTAGCCCTTGTTCTCGTGGGGGAC
>NW_009193636.1:22040-30323 GCF_000690835.1 Fulmarus glacialis | reverse complement strand
CGCGGCTGCAGGCTGGTTAGCTTTTCGTGAGGCGCAACAGTTGTAGCAACTTCACGTGTGGTTTGGTAACAGGAACCGGGTTGTTGTGATGTTGGCTGAAGTCTCTCGTGGGTTTTTTTTTTCCTTGTCTCTCAGTAAATTGCTAAAAATGTACGCGTTAGCCTGTAGCTGTGTTTAATTTGCTAAGTGCACTTACTCATTTTTCTAGTATGGAAAGAGGCTCTTTCTCCTTGTGAGGAAACAAAAAGTAACAGAACAGCAAGGATCTGTCAGAAAAAAAATGTTTTTTTCCTCGAGAAGAGATGGTAGCAGCTTCTCTTTCATTATGGGGTGAACAGACTTACTAATATCAGAGTAAGGCTTGTGGAAGGAGACCTTAAGGGGAACTTCCCTGGAGGTTAAGTCATCCACTGTGTGCCCCCCTGAGGATCTGCTCCATTGAACATCCTCTGACTTGTTCCAAAGATCTGGTCCATAAACCAGCCTGTTTCGTTTTGAGTTAGTCAAACTTCCTTAATAGTAACCTTTTAAAAGAAATGAACTTCCTTAATGATAATCTTTTTGCATTTGATAGCCTGGGAGAGAAACAGCTGAGGGGTAGATATGGTAGATAAACTTGCAACTGGAGTGGAGGCCGTGAACAGGAAAGAGCTGCTTGCTCTCTTTCAGACCAAGAACTACGATAGTCAAGTGACGCTGGGAGGCAAAAGATTGAAAACAACTAAGAGAAAGTGGGGTTTTTACACAATACTCGGGTAGCTGTAGAGTGTTTTGTCCCCGCCCCAGTCTACTGGATGTCAGAAAACATATGTGGGTTCAAAAGCAACTGGATGGAAGAAATTGAAATTTCATGACAAGTAGAAAGTTATAACCCCTGGTGTTAGAAACTGCTGAGCTGTAAGGGAACGGAAACCAAAAGAACATGTGGAGATGTTGGAAAGTACTTGTTCTCCTTCTGCTCTTTCTCCTCTTTCCAAGCATCTGCTTTTGGGTACTCTGAGGCAACATCCTTGCCTGGATGAGCCCTATGGATGTGGTGTGATATACCTGTTCTTCCATGCATGTAGCTTTTCTGAGATGGTCATAAAAAGGGAAGTTAAATGCTCCTATATTTGTGCACCTGTGGTTTTTGGTCTTATATATCTGATACTGATGAGTTTTGGTCCAGTTCTGTATTTTTCTGTATGCTGCCCAGCTGTAAAGGCATTTAAAGATCACTGACAACCCCGGCTAATGCTTTTTGACACGATTCATATAAATGAGCAATTCTTAAGGACTACAACTTTTTCAAAAGCAGTAATGGTGGTAAGGGTTACATTCAGGTTTGAATTGCTTGTGTTGGCACAACCCTTGTGCTGGGATTACACTGGGGATGCAGGAAAGGGGACCAGACACTCAGAAACGCTTGTGTACCAGGTTCTATAGATTTTGTGGATGATAACCTATACTGTTCATGCTATTTTCTGGCCTAATATGTGCAAATTATTCTAGTCAGTCAACAGGCTGTGATCATCTTAAAAATGCCTTGGTGGCTGAGACTAGATCTCTGAAATTCTTTAGGAGTAGTCCAGGTGAGCTGGGAAGAATTAACCACAGGTAAAGTGAAAAAAGCACAAAGGGTCAAAGCCGTGGGCTATCATTAGGTATAAAGAAACTGGTGAATGCTGATGTGCAGGATTCAGGGAAGCCTGGAAAATGTTGAAACGTTGGTTGAGAACAAACAGGTAAGTCCAGAGGTTGCGGATCTTGTCAGCCCGGAAGCTGTTTAGCCTGGCCAGATACTCAGCAGGTGTCCACAATGATTTCAGGAAGCTTTATGGCCGCTAACAGGACAGGGCCTTTTCAGACTTCAGCAGAAACATTTCAGGAAAGGACGATACAGGGATTTTGAAACGCCTTAGCTGTTGGTCAGAGCTAGGAGTGGAGCACTGGAGAGGTGCTGATGTACCTGCTCAGCCGTTAGTATTGGTGGTTACTGTGTACCCACGCAACAAAGTGACTTCAGGTAGGGAGTGGGTAGGGAGTGTGGGCTGTCCTGATGCCCGCTGATGAAGCGAGTTTGGTCTCACTAACAGATGATGGTTAAGAGGACTCTAGCAGGAGTTGACAGGGTTTGTGTAGCTGTTACAGCTACAGAAAGGTGTCAGGAGTCATACAGTGACTCCAGCTTTTGAGGTCTCCCAGGAAATGTCGATAAAGGAACTAAGAGACACAGCACATGAGTCACAGAAAGCTCATTTCTGCAACATAAACTGCAGGGCGCTGAATCCAGCAAGGGAGATAAGTTTTGCATAAGTCTGTCAACAAGTCAAGCCTCATCAGACCTCTTGCTGAAAAACTTAAAAATGAAGAAGGCTTCACCAGGATTTGCAACGTGACCAAGCGCGATGCACAGTTCCCTCCACTTTGAGTACAAGAGGGACAACTGTGAAGAAAGGGGAGTTTTCTAATCGCATCATGCCCAGACAGATGCATCATTAGGCAGATGACAGGGTACATACCAGCCCGTTGGAGACCCACACATCCTTGTGCTCTGTCGTATTGTCCAACTGTGATGTGGCTTGTGTGGTGCATCAGGAAGCTAGCTGCTGGCCCAGGCAGGATTCCCTGGTGCTAATCAAAGACCTTTTCCTTTTGGATTGACGTTGCGAAGCGCAGTTGGCCTGTGTGCGTTTTTGTGGTGCATCATTGTTTGATGGGGGGGGGTCTTTCTGCATGCTTGCTTTTCAGGCGAGGATAAGTCAGCACCCTAAATCTTATGCAAAAGATGCACAGCTGTCTGCAGACCTTTTCCAATTTCGCATGTGCTGGGAGCTTTTGTCTCACAGGAAATTCCCATAACCTCTATATTTCTATGTTCTTAATTTTTTTATCAGTTAATAACATTGGATACCATTGCCCATCGTAGCCCCCCCATCACACTGAAAAGGGGTAAATTTGACCCAGCTACTGTCATGCCATATTGCATCTTATGCATACAGAGGGTGCCAAATATTAAGCGGGGAATTCGGAAACTGTTCTCGCTGTATGAATTCGCCGTGCTGGGCCCATTGAGCTAAGGCAGGACTGCAGGATCCTGTGGATCTGTGGCACCCAGACCTCTTTTTGGACCTTAGGAGATTCAGCCTGCTCCTGCCACACTGAAGAATGGAGCACAAATAATAAGCTCCATAGTAGAGAGATGTGCAGTTTATAAATCTGTATGAGCTGGAAGGCTGATGATGAAGAGGAGGCTGGTGTGCACAATACTTTGGTCAAAATGTGGATGGAGGAGAATGCTACATATGCCTTAGGAGTACTGCTGCTGTGCTTTCCTTAAGGGAAAATACTGTCATATTTGTTTGTGGTACATGCAAATAGTACAATGTTTAGTTCCTCAAATTCCTTTGTAACCATTACACACACAAAGCTTAGGTGTAATAGCACAAAAATATATTTCCTGCCATATAAGTGACATTGTATACCAGACGAGGTACGTATGTATAGGTGAACTTACAATGCAGATCATCGTGTCTAAACAGTTTCAGAAAGTATCACCAGGACTGTGGGGGTCATACCAGTGGCCCAAATTTCTGGCCTTGGCTCAGTGGCGGAGCTATTTTATCTGTGGAGGGAGCAAGGCCCCCGAGACCTGAAGTCTTGGTACCTGAAGTACTGTGCGAGTCTTGAACTTGGTGAGGCTTTTGACAGACTCGTCACATCTGGGCGCTTTCCTGCCTCTCCCCAGGTCCTCTTCACCCTGCCGTAGACGGAAATTAGGTTGCTTTGATGTGATCTGTTCTTTTTACGGTGTTTTTTTTCCCCCATCTTCCTGGCGCTTAGAAATGCTATGTGAGTAAACAAAAATATATGCTTATTATACAGATAATGGCTTCCACAGCTTATGACACAAAGCCTCCATACTCACTATTTTTCAGCTAACATGTTACACTTTTCTTTCATAATCTGTGCAAGCAATAATGTCGTCTCTGCTACTTCTGTACATCCGACTTCATACGCGCTTGAAACACCGATAAAGCTGAAGGCTGCGGGCACCGGCAGGATGGAGCAGACACCAGGACCTTGTTTAACCACCGAGCCAGCCGTGCCCATGTCGATCTTCTGGGACAGAGCGTCCTAAAGAGCTCCGCAAGGGGAAGAGACCACAGCAAAGTCCAGGAGGTAGGTCTGCAGCTCTCCTTGAAATGATCTTGCTGATGTGACAAGCTGTGACTTTGGCGGTGAAGACTTTGACATGGAGGGAATTGACTCGAAGGGGGTGATTTACGGCAGGGGCTCGCAGACGAGAGTCTGCAAGCAGCTTGGTGGAGAGGTGAAGGAAATGGAGAAATATTTTGAGCTGCTCATGGGAGCTTTTCTGCAGCGTGGTGCAGTTTCTCCTGCCTCCCTGTCTAACAGGAAACTTCCACCCTCTTTTACGGTGCTACTCCTTGCCAACGTACACAAGTTCTGGCCCTTTGGGCCCGTTTTTTATGTTATGCAGTAGTTTGGGGGTAAAGGTTAACCCTCTCTCCATCGTAGTAGTAGTATTATTTTAGACTCTCATATGAGTTGGAATGAAGCTCTTAAGCTCTAGATTGCCCCAAATTAGAAGTGAGTAAACTCTTATTTACCAAGGTTTATGGTTTTTTAAAAATAATTAATTAATATTTTTTAAAAAATTTGACCCCCCTCCTTTATGGTGCATTAAGTCCTTGCCAAACGTGGATACTCCCATCTCTTACAGTCAGAGAATCTAAATACTCAACGTATAAGCAATCAGGCTTGAGAATTTCCATGGCTGACTATCCCTGGGCTTTCTAAATACTTCCTTGCTTTAACAGGGCTGCAAATCCTCTGACTGGCAGGACAGAATAGTTTGGGATGTACCAAGGGATTTGCTGAGAGATTTTTCTGTTCGGGCCTCCAGCAGAACAGCTTCCATTCAAAAGTTATTGTAAAGCAGTTCAGATTAGTTGGGGATGCAGAGGAGTCACATTCACTTCTCTCTTGTGCTGCTGTCTTCCTGCATGACCCTGCAGAAGTCGCTTGCCTCTTTTCCTGGCCAGAGAGCAGAGACACAGACTTCCTTTACCTCGACATATCTCTGGAACATGCACATGCAGGAATTAATGTTAGATGTTTTACTGCAATTATGGGGATCACTGATGTACTGGAGGCAACTAGAAAAGAGTATCCAGCCTGTTCTAAAGACCATCTAGAGAGTTGGGACTGAGTGGCAGACAGATAAGCAAAACAGCTTGCTGTCAGCATAGCAGGTTATGTTAGGAAACACAGATTTACGTATCCCGTACAATGAAGAGTCCTCGCATTTAGCAATGGGACAAAGTCATATGTAATACCCGTAATCACCAAATCTTTGCTGAACCTGTGTTTCCCATGTACGTGGTGAGAAGCATTCTTTCCTCTTCCAGAAGCACAAAACAAGCTGTGGTAAACTGTAGATTTTTGTTCTTGTTTTTCTTTAGGGCACTGTGTTGTTTTAAGTCTTCAAGGTCTTAAAATTGGCAGGCTTATCGTTTAATTAGGCTTGGGTCTAAAAGTAACGGCGTATTTCTCCACATCTCGCAATTAGAGGTCCATAAGGGCAGCATGAAAGTAATTGTAGTTACTAAGCTCTTCAGTTGTCCATCGTTTAGAGGAACCCAAGTATTACATCAGGCAGGCCAAAACAAGGGGGTGAGCTGTGTGGAACGAGGCTGGTAGTGGGCAGTGCTGTGTTACAGGGGCGTAGGCTGAGGCTCCAGTGCAGTGAAAGTGGGTGGAAAATCAGACAAACTCGATAGAATCAACTGATCTAGATTTAATGCCAATGAAAAGTACTCCTACAGAAGCTCCACGATTCCTATCAGTAGATAATTTTGCAATGGAAATAACCAGCTAGCAGCAGTAAACAGTAGCACATGAATAAATTAACTTTCCCAGCTAGCAGCATTGAATAACCAAGTAGAGTTAAAAGTTTAATTCAGGCAGACAGTTTTCTAAAAAAAAAAAAAAAAAAAAAATCTCTTAGCAAAGCACATCATTACTTTTCTCCTTCCCTAGCTTCCCAGGAACATCGTCCTCTCTACCTTCCCCAGAGACCCATCAAGTAACTTGATTTGTATAGAGTAGAGGAGAAAACCAGAAGGGACTAACTGCATCTTTCTGCAGAGCTGGTCATGCAAACAACTCGACCAAGTTTGCATTGCTGTGTGAGCGGGTGTGTATTAAGCAAACAGAGATATTTTACCAGGGAGAACTTTTCCCAAAGTGTTTTTGCCAGGAGGAGAGGGAATTGTTCTCGTAGTTCCTGCTATTATATAGTAATGGTTTTGGTTGCTGAAATACACTGTGACATGGTTTCCAAGGAAAGGTGTAGACGCTGGTTTTGCCTCAGATGCCTTTGAGGGATGGGGGAGTAGCAAGTCAGAGAAAGCACCTGTTTTGCTGCTCTGTTTGATTTTGTTGTTTTTATTGTTAATGCTACCTACATGGAAGCACTTTCCCTCATTGATCCCTCTCTCCGTTCTCCTCTTCCCAACCTCTGTTCTGCGGCTCCTTCTCAGCACCCATTCCCTTTTTATTTTTTTAACCTAAGTGATAAGCAAGGAGCCTGGTTCATGCTGTGCGTCAGCAGAAGGGCTTCTGCATGGGAGAGGTAACAACATGGTGGGGTAGGAGCACTCCTACTCCCTTGCATTCACTGTCTCTGTTTCCTCTCCTTCCACAGGCTTGCATTCAGACTTGACCTTTTCACTTAACTCTTGCTCTGTGGCAAGCACAAAAGCCCCACGACAGCATTCTGGCAAGTACTATATATTTCAGATCCACTGAGGAGAGAGCACTGCCTACTCACAGCCTGAATTTTCCAAGAATCCCTGTTCTGGTAGCAGCCAACTGTCTCCCCACTCCACGCTCTGGGTTAACCACTCCCAAGCTGATGTGACAACAGTTAAAGAGATGGTTCCGGCCAGCTGGCTGTCTGGCATGACACCAAAAATCGTTTGTGGCATCTGTAGCCAACTGTAGAGAGTCACAGACCTCTTTGATGGGTAATGCTAAAGTAGAAAAGAAGTAGTATAAATTCAATAGGGCTGCACGTTAAGGGAGATCATGGCTTTTGTTTTTCCGTAGCTCAATGTAGTTGGTGGTTGAGCTTGGACTTCTGCTTACCTACTGAACAGGTCCTTCAGGAAGGACTGGCAGAGGGCAGAGCAGAGGGTCCAGTGGACATTGGAAAGTTGCGATGCGTTGGTTGTTGCAGGCAGGCAGGTTACAAGCTTCCTCAGGTAACCCTGCTTGCTACTGAAGATGTTGCTTTCAGCGCTGTCTGGAGCGCCTTTCCCCTTCCATGGAGCCAGCCCCCTTTGAGCAGAGATCGCTTCAGCCTTCGTGGACAAAACCCAACCTTCAAAGCAGGATTTTCATCCTTCTGCCTGCAGGGAGGCTTCTGGTGCATCCTGGCCCCGCCAGACTCTGGGCTTCGTGTGATGGACCTGGGTGGTTCATGACAGCTCCGCCCTGCGGGCAGCATCCAGGGAGCTTGTGGGCTCTGTAGATCCACCTGGCAGCTTCTATGTTTAATCACTGAAGCGCTTGTGTTTAGTAGAGCACAAGTTGTGTCAGGAAAGACACAATGAGGAAAGGGAATGAAGCGCTGGGGAGTTGCAAAATTTGTTGTAGTCTCAAACAAAGTGGTTGACGAGCTGTTAATAAATCAGTGCGATCTGAATACAGACAAACTGGGAGCACCTCTGCAGTGGATAGCAAACGTTGGAAGAGGACCACAGATTTTGATGAGGCCAATGACACATTTGCCCTTTTTGGACTCGTTAAAGCAAACTCTTAATTGGGTACTTTTTAGTTACAAATGGTCTCTATCAAAAGTAGCTTGTCTGAACCTTCACTGTTTTTCATGGTTGAGTTTGCCCACAGGAGTTTTTGTTAGATGGGGAGAAGGAGAAAAGAGTAGATGTTAAAATGTAAATACCCACAGGTCTTTGACTTTTGCGTTAAAGAAAAATTACCTCGAATAATACAGCTGTTACTTTAAAGGAACAGCTTTTTGGATACAGCTTTATTACCAAGAAGGCTGTTTCCAATAGCCATAGAGGAGCCATTTGTGAAATAGGACAAAGGCTTCCAGAGGGGCTGGGGCTGCTTCAGCCAGGGGACTGCTTCAGCTATCTTTTTTGCCTCAAGGCAGTCAGTTTTCATATTTTCTGATTTCTACTGCCAATACAGGGATGCAAGAGGCAGCTGACTGTGTGGACTGCAGGTAAGACTTGCCGTGCAGAGCAA